>NW_020525600.1:247500-535608 GCF_003368295.1 Carassius auratus | reverse complement strand
TTGCCGTTGGAGTGCTGGCCCCGAAATGCTGCTTGTTTGCTATATTTATTATTATTATTATTATTCTTCCGACTGGGCGTCTATGGCAGCCCATAGAACCGAATGCGGGAAAGTTGTAATGGTTTGACATTCTGATAGAGGACAGTGCCAACATTAAGTACACCAATTTTGGTGTGTCTAAGTCAATCCCTCTAGCGCCACCAACTGTCCAAAATTTCACTTTAATTTTGTTAATAACTTTTTAACCCTAAGGCCAATCAACGAAATTCTTTTTTCCTCAATTCTGAGCTCCATGCCGATTCGATTGCACCCTACGAAGTCATTTTCCGTCAATAGAAATATGACCGCCATTTTGAATTTCTTTAAAAAACCTACTTTTTCGAACTCGTCCTAGACGTTTGTCCGATTCACACGAAAATTGAACCATATCATCCTCAGGCAGTGCTGACCAAAAGTTATGCAAATCAAATTGATTCGTCAAACCGTTTTCGATAAACGCTCTAACAAATTTTATGTATGCTTTACAAAAACAGTCGTAAGGCTGTATCTTGGCAACGACTTTATCCTATTCAGACCAAACTTGGTACATGTCATAACAAGCATGACCTGAGGCAACATGCTGTGATTGGGCCGCAGCGCCACCTACTGATCCGGAGATATGAAAAACTGCTATTTTTGCTTATAACTTCTGAACAGTTTGTCCAAAAATCATAACATTGGTCTTGTTAGATTCAGGGCAACATGCCGAGTCGACTGATATCCAATTTGAAGATTTCTGCCATTTTGACTGTCGGCCATTTGAATTTTGTGCTAAAATGCTGTATTTTAAGAACGCATCAGCAGATTGTTACGAAACTTGGTATGGTTCATCAGCACAATGTCCTGAAGGAGCGTGAGAAGTTTCAAAACAGCGCCACCTAGTGGTGATCTTCTTTTTTTAAATGCTTATAACTTTGGGTGTGGTTGACTTATTTTCACGAGACTCATCAAATTGGACTCCTGGAAACCCTTACCGAGTCCTATGATACCAAACATGCTAGGTTTTGCCTTCGGTTTGTGTAGCGTTGTGATTTAGCACTTAAAAAACATTTTGGCTATATCTTCGAAACCGCTTGTCTGATCGAGACGAAACCACCGTCAGAAGTTCGGAAACATAGGTCGATAGCTATACGCCAATGCCCAAATGCCAAATATTGATCGTAAGGGGTAGTAATATTCAATCAAAGTCAAGAGTCAGTCATTTTTTACGTGCTTTTTCATATAAATGTCTATAACTCTGAAGTGAATTGAGATAATTTTCACCAAAATTGACACACATATGTATGGGCTCACTCTGAGCACACATAAAAAAATGGTGGGACTGAGCCTCTTGGTGGCGCTATAATAGAACAAAACATGAAATTCTCATTGACTTCAATACAGTTTTGTGAAATAAATGCAATACTAAACAAATGCATTGGTGTAATATTACGAAACTCAGAATGTGCCAACAACACCATCCCCTGAAGGTATTCAAAATATTTTGAAACAGCGCCACCTAGTGGTCAAAAGTTATAACTCAATTTACGTAAAGGCTAATAACTTTTGAATAAATCTGGCTATTGACATGACGCTGGTCTTTGTAGATTCCTTGGGTCAAGTCGAGAACATAGATACAAAGTTTTCCTTATTTGGCTGAACTTCCTGTCCGCCATTTTGATTAATGTTGAAAACCTACTTTTTCGAACTCCTCCTAGACCGTTTGTCAGATTTTCACCAAATTTGACGTGGCTCATCTTCAGAACATGCTGGCAAAAAGTTATTGATTTCGTGTCGACATACGAAACGGTTCTCATTTAGCGCATCAACAAATCTGCTTGAAGGGTGCCAAAATGCATTTGAGGCTGTATCTCTGCAAAGCTTTGACATATTTGCACCAAACTTTGTATGTGTCATCGACACCTCACACTGACCGTTCCAAACTAATTTGGTAACAGCACCACCTATTGGTTACACGTGATAAGCCAATAAATCCTATTACTAGTTGTTGTGTTGATTGTTTTCAAGCCATTTTGCCTAAAATAATCTTAAAACTGTCTTAATTACTCATTCCTGCCGTTCGTCTGAAGCTTGCTTCTGTAGTGCTTGGCCCCGTTATTGCTGCTTGCAGCTATATTTAGGGGCCAAGCACCGAAGGTGCGAGGCACCTATTGTTTTTGTTCCGGTTCTTATTATTATTATTATTCTTCCTTTTTCCGACTGGGAGTCTATGGCAGCCCATAGAACCGATTGCGGGAAAGTTGTATAATTTGGCACACTGATAGAGGACAGTCCCAACATTAACTATAGCAAATTTGAAGTCTCTAACTCCTACTCTCTAGCGCCACCACTTGTCCAAACTTTCAATGTTTGTATACTAATAACTTTTGAACCGTAAGCCAGAAAATGGAAATTCTTTTTTCCTCTGAATCCTTGGCTCATGCCAAGTCGAATGAACCCCAAAATTCAAAAATCGCAAGGTTTAGTTTTTTCGCTATTTTCAATTTTTCGAAAAACCTACTTTTTCGAACTCGTCCTAGGCAGTTAGTCCAATTTTCACGAAAATTGGCTCAGATCATCTTCAGACCATGCTGGCAAAAAGTTATGCAATTCAAGTTGATTCGTCCAACCGTTCTCGAATAACGCGTAAAAAAATATGACGAAAAGCACGCAAAAATACACGTGAGGCTATATCTCGGCAACGGTTTGGCATATTGAGACCAAACTTGGTGTGTGTTATAATAAGCATGACCTGAGACTACCTGCAGTGTTTCGAAACAGCGCCACCTAGTGTTCAGGAGATATGAAAAATGCATATTTTGGCTTATAACTTCTGAATGGTTTGGCCAAAAATCACACAACTGGTCTCTTTAGATTCAGTGAGTCATGTCGAGTCAAATGATATCAAATTTTCCCGTGTCGGCCATTTTAGGCGTCGGCCATTTTGAATTATGTTTCAAAATGCTGTATTTTTTAACGCATTATCGTATCGTTACAAAAATATTACAAAAATCTTCAGTCTCATGCCCTGAAGGTACTCAAAAAGTTTGGTGGCAGCGCCACCTTGTGGCCAATAGTTATAATGAAATATCCCATAAATACTAATAACTTTTGAATAAATTACACTATTAAAATTAAAATGGTCTCACTATATTCTGTGTGTCATGCCGAGCGCATTGATAAAAATTATGCGAAAATTGGCCATACTTCCTGTCCGCCATTTTGATTAATGTTGAAAACCTACTTTTTCGAACTCCTCCTAGACCGTTAGTCCGATTTTCACCAAATTTGACGTGAATCATCTTCAGACCATGCTGGCAAAAAGTTATGGATTTGGTGTCGATATACGAAACGGTTCTCATTTAGCGCATCAACGAGTTTGCTGGAAGGGTGCCAAAATGCATTTGACGCTGTATCTCTGCAACGCTTTGACATATTTGCACCAAACTTTGTATGTGTCATCAACACCTCACACTGACCAAGCCACATGAATTTGGTAACAGCGCCACCTATTGGTCAAGAGTAATAAACCATTCATTAACCATGTATAATTACACTTTTAAAAATGCTCATAACTTTTTATTGCATTAGCCTATTTGAATGTAAATGGGCTCAAAATATTCCCTGGTTTATTCCAAAACATAGATACCAAATATGCCAGAGTAAGCTGAACTTCCGGTCCGCCATTTTGATTTATGTTGAAAACATACTTTTTTGAACTCCTCATCAACCGTATGTCCGATTTTCACCAAATTCGAATCAGATGATCTTCAGACTATGCTGACACAAAGTTATGGATTTTGTGTCGATAGACGAAACCGTTTTCGCATACCACAGCGACGAAATTGAGGCACAATGAGAAAATGACACTTGAGGCTGTATCTCTAGAATGCTTTGGGCATATTAACACCAAACTTTGTGTGTGTCATTGAAAAGTAACACAGAGTACACCAAATTGATTTTATAACAGTGCCACCTATTGGTCAAACTTGATAAGCCAAGTAATCATGCTACTAGAGGTGGTATTTATGATTTTTTTTAGCCATTTCAATTACAATAATCCTAAAATTGCTGTTTTTGCTCATTAATGTATTTGGTGTGATGCTTCATGCCATGCTTATCTCCTACATTTGCCGTTGGATTGCTTGGCCCCGTAATTGCTGCTTGCAGCTATATTTAGGGGCCAAGCACCGAAGGTGCGTAGGCACCTATTGTTTTCGTTGGCGTTATTATTAGGGGCCAAGCACCGAAGGTGCGTAGGACCCTATTGTTTTTGTTGGCGTTCTTATTAGGGGCCAAGCACCGAAGGTGCGTAG
Organism: Carassius auratus; assembly: GCF_003368295.1. Classification (NCBI taxonomy): domain Eukaryota; kingdom Metazoa; phylum Chordata; class Actinopteri; order Cypriniformes; family Cyprinidae; genus Carassius; species Carassius auratus. The sequence continues at coordinate 531,274 of NW_020525600.1, read as the reverse complement.
GCACCTATTGTAATCGTTGGCGTTATTATTATTCTGCTTCTTCTTCTTCTTCTTCTTCTTCCGCCGCAAGTCTATGGCAGCCCATAGAACCGATTGCGGGAAAGTTGTATAATTTGGCACACTGATAGAGGACAGTCCCAACATTAACTATAGCAAATTTGAAGTCTCTAACTCCTACTCTCTAGCGCCACCACTTGTCCAAACTTTCAATGTTTGTATGCTAATAACTTTTGAACCATAAGCCAGAAAATAGAAATTCTTTTTTCCTCTGAATCCTTGGCTCATGCCAAGTCGAATGAACCCCAAAATTCAAAAATCGCAAGGTTTAGTTTTTTCGCTATTTTCGATTGTTCGAAAAACATACTTTTTCGAACTCGTCCTAGACGGTTTGTCCGATTTTCACGAAAATTGGCTCAGATCATCTTCAGATAATGCTGGCTAAAAGTTATGGAATTTAAGTTGATTCGTCCAACCGTTGTCGAATGACACGTGAAAACATTTGATGAAAAGCACGCAAAAATACACGTGAGGTTATATCTCCGCAACGGTTTTGCATATTGAGACCAAACTTGGTGTCTGTTATAATAACCATGACCTGAGACTACCTGCAGTGTTTCGACACAGCGCCACCTAGTGGTCAGGAGATATGAAAAATGCATATTTTGGCTTATAACTTCTGAATGCTTTGGCCAAAAATCACACAACTGGTCTCTTTAGATTCAGTGAGTCATGGCGAGTCAAAGGATATCCAATTATCCCGTGTCGGCCATTTTAGGCGTCGGCCATTTTGAATTATGTTTTAAAATGATGTATTTTTTGAACGCAGCATCGTATCGTTTCGCAAATAATTACAAAAATATTCGGCTCCATGCCCTGAAGGTACTCAAAAAGTTTGGTGGCAGCGCCACCTTGTGGCCAATAGTTATAATGAAATATCACATAAATGCTAATAACTTTTGAATAAATTAGACTATTAAAATTAAAATGGTCTCGCTATATTCTGTGGGTCATGCCGAGAGCATTGATACCAATTATCCGAAAATTGGCCATACTTCCTGTCCGCCATCTTGCTTAATGTTGTAAACCTACTTTTTCGAACTACTCCTAGACCGTTAGTCCAATTTTCACCAAATTTGACGTGAATCATCTTCAGACCATGCTGGCAAAAAGTTATGGATTTCGTGTCTATATACGAAACGGTTCTCATTTAGCGCATCAACGAAGTTGCTGGAAAGGTGCCAAAATGCATTTGAGGCTGTATCTCTGCAACGCTTTGACATATTTGCACCAAACTTTGTATGTGTCATCGACACCTCACACTGACCATGCCACATAAATTTGGTAACAGCGCCACCTATTGGTCAAGAGTAATAAACCATTCATTAACCATTAATAATTACGCTTTTAAAAATGGTAATAACTTTTAAATGCATTAGCCTATTGCAACGAAAATGGGCTCAAAATATTCCCTGGCTTATGCCGACAACATAGATACCAAATATGCCAGAGTAAGCTGAACTGCCGGTCCGCCATTTTGATTTATGTTGAAAACATACTTTTTCGAACTCCTCATCAACCGTATGTCCGATTTTCACCAAATTCGAATCAGATGATCTTCAGACTATACTGACATAAAGTTATGGATTTTGTGTCGATAGACGAAACCGTTTTCGCATACCACAGCGACGAAGTTGAGGCACAATGACAAAATGACACTTGAGGCTGTATCTCTGGAATGCTTTGGCATATTAACACCAAACTTTGTGTGTGTCATTGAAAAGTCACACAGAGTACACCAAATTGATTTTATAACAGTGCCACCTATTGGTCAAACTTGATAAGCCAAGTAATCATGCTACTAGAGGTGGTATTTATGATTTTTTTTTGCCATTTCAATTACAATAATTCCAAAATTGCTGTTATTGCTCATTAATGTATTTGGTGTGATGCTTCATGCCATGCTTAGCTCCTACATTTGCCGTTGGAGTGCTTGGCCCCGTAATTGCTGCTTGCAGCTATATTTATTCTTCTTCTTCTTCTTCTTCTTCTTCTTCTTCTTCCGCCGCAAGTCTATGGCAGCCCATAGAACCGTTTGCGGGAAAGTTGTATAATTTGGCACACTGATAGAGGACAGTCCCAACATTAACTATAGCAAATTTGAAGCCTCTAACTCCTACTCTCTAGCGCCACCACTTGTCCAAACTTTCAATGTTTGTATGCTAATAACTTTTGAACCGTAAGCCAGAAAATGGAAATTCTTTTTTCCTCTGAATCCTTGGCTCAAGCCAAGTCGAATGAACCCTAAAATTCAAAAATCGCAAGGTTTAGTTTTTTCGCTATTTTCAACTTTTCGAAAAACTTACTTTTTCGAACTCGTCCTAGACGGTTTGTCCGATTTTCACGAAAATTGGCTCAGATCATCATCAGACCATGCTGGCAAAAAGTTATGGAATTCAAGTTGATTCGTCCAACCGTTCTCGAATGACACGTGAAAAAATATGACGAAAAGCACGCAAAAATACACGTGAGGCTATATCTCCGCAACGGTTTGGTGTATTGAGACCAAACTTGGTGTGTGTTATAATAAGCATGACCTGAGACTACCTGCAGTGTTTCGACACAGCGCCACCTAGTGGTCAGGAGATATGAAAAATGCATATTTTGGCTTATAACTTCTGAATGGTTTGGCCAAAAATTACAAAACTGGTCTCTGTAGATTCAGTGCGTCATGTCGAGTCGATTGATATCCAATTTTCCCGTGTCGGCCATTTTAGGCGTCGGCCATTTTGAATTATGTTTCAAAATGCTGTATTTTTTGAACGCATCATCGTATCGTTTCGCAAATAATTACAAAAATATTCGGCTCCATGCCCTGAAGATACTCAAAAAGTTTGGTGGCAGCGCCACCTTGTGGCCATTAGTTATAATGAAATATCACATAAATGCTAATAACTTTTGAATAAATTAGACTATTAAAATTAAAATGGCCTCCCTATATTCTGTGGGTAAAGCCGAGAGCATTGATACCAATTATGCGAATATTGGCCATACTTCCTGTCCGCCATTTTGATTAATGTTGAAAACCTACTTTTTCGAACTCCTCCTAGACCGTTAGTCCGATTTTCACCAAATTTGACGTGTATCATCTTCAGACCATGCTGGCAAAAAGTTATGGATTTCGTGTCGATATATGAAACGGTTCTCATTAAGCTCGTCAACGAATTTGTTGGAAGGGTGCCAAAATGCATTTGAGGCTGTATCTCTGCAACGCTTTGACATATTTACACCAAACTTTGTACGTGTCATCGCTACCTCACACTGACCATGCCACATAAATTTGGTAACAGCGCCACCTATTGGTCAAGAGTAATAAACCATTCATTACCCATGAATAATTACATTTATAAAAATGCTAATAACTTTTTAATGCATTAGCCTATTGCAACGAAACTGGTCTCAAAATATTCCCTGGTTTATGCCGAAAACATAGATACCAAATATGCCAGATTAAGCTGAACTTCCGGTCCGCCATTTTGATTTATGTTGAAAACCTACTTTTTGAACTCCTCATCAGCCGTTAGTCCAATTTTCACCAAAATTTAATCAGATGATCTTCAGACTGTGCTGACAAAAAGTTATGAATTTTGTGTCGATAGACAAAACCGTTTTTGCATACCACAGCGACGAACTTGAGGCACAATGACAAAATGACACTTGAGGCTGTATCTCTGCAATGCTTTGGCATATTGACACCAAACTTTGTTTGTGTCATTGAAAAGTCACACAGAGTACACCAAATTGACTTGATAACAGCACCACCTATTGGTCAATTTTGATAAGCCAGTAAATCATGCTACTAGAGGTTGTATTTATGATTTTTTTAGCCATTTCAATTACAATAATCCTAAAATTGCTGTTATTGCTCATTAATGCATTTGGTGTGATGCTCCATGCCATGCTTAGCTCCTACATTTGCCGTTGGAGTGCTTGGCCCCGTAATTGCTGCTTGCAGCTATATTTAGGGGCCAAGCACCGAAGGTGCGTAGGCACCTATTGTTTTCGTTGGCGTTATTATTCTTCTTCTTCTTCTTCTTCTTCCGCCGCAAGTCTATGGCAGCCCATAGAACCGATTGCGGGAAAGTTGTATAATTTGGCACACTGATAGAGGACAGTCCCAACATTAACTACAGCTAATTTGAAGTCTCTAACTCCTACTCTCTAGCGCCACCACTTGTCCAAACTTTCAATGTTTGTATGCTAATAACTTTTGAACCGTAAGCCAGAAAATGGAAATTCTTTTTTCCTCTGAATCCTTGGCTCATGCCAAGTCGAATGAACCCCAAAATTCAAAAATCGCAAGGTTTAGTTTTTTCGCTATTTTCAATTATTCAAAAAACCTACTTTTTCGAACTCGTCCTAGACGGTTTGTCCGATTTTCACGAAAATTGGCTCAGATCATCTTCAGACCATGCTGGCTAAAAGTTATGGAATTCAAGTTGATTGGTCTAACCGTTCTCGAAAGACACGTGAAAAAATATTACGAAAAGCACGCAAAAATACACGTGAGGCAATATCTCCGCAACGGTTTGGCGTATTGAGACCAAACTTGGTGTGTGTTATAATAAGCATGACCTGAGACTACCTGCAGTGTTTCTACACAGCGCCACCTAGTGGTCAGGAGATATGAAAAATGCATATTTTGGCTTATAACTTCTGAGTGGTTTGGCCAAAAATCACACAACTGGTCTCTTTAGATTCAGTGAGTCATGTCGAGTCGAATGATATCCAATTTTCCTGTGTCGGCCATTTTAGGCGTCGGCCATTTTGAATTATGTTTTAAAATGCTGTATTTTTTGAACGCAGCATCGTATCGTTTCGAAAATAATTACAAAAATATTCGGCTCCATGCCCTGAAGGTACTCAAAAAGTTTGGTGGCAGCGCCACCTTGTGGCCAATAGTTATAATGAAATATCACATAAATGCTAATAACTTTTGAATAAATTAGACTATTAAAATTTAAATGGTCTCGCTATATTCTGTGGGTCATGCCGAGAGCATTGATACCAATTATGCTAATATTGGCCATACTTCCTGTCCGCCATTTTGATTAATGTTGAAAACCTACTTTTTCGAACTCCTCCTAGACCGTTAGTCCGATTTTCACCAAATTTGACGTGTATCATCTTCAGACCATGCTGGCAAAAAGTTATGGATTTCGTGTCGATATACAAAACGGTTCTCATTAAGCGCATCAACGAATTTGCTGGAAGGGTGCCAAAATGCATTTGAGGCTGTATCTCTGCAACACTTTGACATATTTGCACCAAACTTTGTACGTGTCATCGCTACCCCACACTGACCATGCCACATAAATTTGGTAACAGCGCCACCTATTGGTCAAGAGTAATAAACCATTCATTACCCATGAATATTTACACTTATAAAAATGCTAATAACTTTTTATTGCATTAGCCTATTCGAATGAATCTGGGCTCAAAATATTCCCTGGCTTATGCCGATAACATAGATACCAAATATGCCAAAGTAAGCTGAACTTCCGGTCCGCCATTTTGATTTATGTTGAAAACCTACTTTTTAGAACTCCTCATCAACCGTAGGTCCGTTTTTCACCAAATTTGAATCAAATGATCTTCAGACTATGCTGACTCAAACTTATGGATTTTGAGTCGATAGACAAAACCGTTTTCGCATACCACATCGACGAATTTGAGGCACAATGACAAAATGACACTTGAGGCTGCATCTCTGGAATGCTTTGGCATATTAACACCAAACTTTGTGTGTGTCATTGAAAAGTCACACAGAGTACACCAAATTGATTTTATAACAGTGCCACCTATTGGTCAAACTTGATAGGCCAAGTAATCATGCTACTAGAGGTGGTATTTATGATTTTTTTTGCCATTTTAATTACAATAATCCTAAAATTGCTGTTATTGCTCATTAATGCATTTGGTGTGATGCTCCATGCCATGCTTAGCTCCTACATTTGCCGTTGGAGTGCTTGGCCCCGTAATTGCTGCTTGCAGCTATATTTATTATTATTATTCTTCCTCTTCTTCCACCCCAAGTCTATGGTAGCCCATAGAACCGATTGCGGGAAAGTTGTATAATTTGGCACACTAATAGAGGACTGTCTGAACATTAACCGTAGCAAATTTGAAGTCTCTAACTCAAACTCTCTAGCGCCACCAATTGTCTAAACTTTCAAAAACTTGATGCTAATAACTCTTGAACCGTAAGCCACAAAATGAAAATTCTTTTTTCCTGTGATTCCTTGGCTCATGCCGAGTCGAATGGACACCGAAATTCAAAAATCGCAAGGCTTAGTTTTTTCGCTATCGTCAATTGTTCGTAAAACCTACTTTTTCGAACTCGTCCTAGGCCGTTGCACCGATTGTCACGAAAATTGAATCAGATAATCTTCAGACCATGCTGGCAAAAAGTTATGGAATTCAAGTTGATTTCTCAAACCGTTTCCGAATAGCTCATGAACGAATTCTTCGAAAAGCACGCAAACGTGAACGTGAGGCTATATCTCCGCAACGGTTTGGCCTATTGAGACCAATCTTGGTGGGTCTTATAACAACCATTCCCTGGGACTACCTGCAGTGTTTCGGCGCTGTGCCCCCTAGTGGTCAGAAGATATGAAAAATGCATGTTTTTGCTCATAACTTCTGAACGGTTTTGCCAAAAATCACAAAAGTGGTGTCTTTAGATTCAGTGCATCATTCCGAGTCGAATGATACCGAATTTTCCCAATTCGGCCATTTTGGGCGTCGGCCATTTTGAATTTAGTTGTAAATTGCTGTATCTTAAGAATGAAGTTCCGTATCGTTTCGCAAATAATTACAAAAATGTCCGGCTCCATGCCCTGAATGCACACAAAAAAATTGGGGGCAGCGCCACCTTGTGGTCAATAGTTATAACGATTTTTCGAAAAATGCTAATAACTTTTGCATACATTAGCCTATTGTAACAAAACTGATGTTGATAGATTCCTTGGGTCATGCCGAGAACACCGATACCCCATTTGTCAATTTTGGCAAAATTTCCTGTCCGCCATTTTGATTCATGTTGAAAACCTACTTTTTCGAACTCCTCCTAGACCGTTGCTCAGATTTTCACCAAATTTGATTTGGATCATCTTCAGACCATGCTGGCAAAAAGTTATGGAATTTGTGTCGATACACGTAAACGTTTTCAATTAGCGTACCAACGAATTTGCTGGAAAGATGCCAAACTGCATCTGAGGCTGTATCTCTGCAAAGGTTGGAGATATTTACACAAAACTTAATATGTGACATTGTCACATCACATTGACCACGCCACATCATTTTGGTCACAGCGCCACCTATTGGTCAAGAGTAATAAACCAATCCATAACCGCTAATTATTACATTTCCAATAATGCTAATAACTTTTGATTGCATTAGCCTATTATCATGAAACATGTCTCAAAATGTTCCTTGGGACATGCCGACAACATACATACCAATTATGTCATATTAAGCAAAACTTCCTGTCCGCCATTTTGATTCATGTTGAAAACCTTTTTTTTTAAAACTCATTCTCAACCGTTTGTCTGATTTTCACCAAAATTGAATCAGATCATCTTCAGACCGTGCTGACAAAAAGTTATGGATTTCGTGTCAATAGACGAAACCGTTTTTGTACAGCGCTGCTTCAGATGTCAGACATCTTCACAAAATGAGTCTGAGGCTATATCTCTGCAAAGCTTTGTTGTAATTAAGCCAAACTTGTGTGTGCCATTGTCTAACATGGAGAATAGGCTCACAGACACTCACACACAGAAATGAAATGGTTCAACTATTATATGAATAATCAATAAGCATGATTACACACACACACACACACAGAGAGAAGTACATGCCCACACATTTTGTTGTATGTAGATATTTGAAATAAATTATAGGTGACACACAACTCACAGAAAGACTTCTTTTCTTACATTTCTATGTCAGGTTTCATTGCATTCATATTCTGACATAATAGTAAACATTTGATATACATGTATGAATAAATTGTTGAACTTTCACTCAATGTGATCTTAAATGCTTGAACAGTAATATTAAATAATAGTAATATATATTTTTCTAGATGAATCAATCATCGAGACAATAAACTGTAATGTTTTAGTCTTTAGTGAGCCCATTAGTGGTCTTCCAGTGACATCTAGTGGTCGTAAATGCAATTTATCATACAACACTGTCTCTTTAACCTTTATAACTGTTATATGTTGTCTTAATTTCATTCCAAAGAAGCATACGCAATTTATGTATAATTTCACAGTCTAGATAATAGTACTGCACTGATTTTAAATAACCTATATATGGCTGACAGTAAAAGAATAGAACAGAATTACAGACACACACAAACATGAAACGTTTAAACTACTATATTAATACTCAATAAGCATGCTTAAACCCAAACACAGATGCACACATTTTGTTATATATATAGATAATTAAAATAAATGATGGGTGATAAAACCTATTGCAAGTCTTCTGTTTTTATGGGCTTCTATGTCATTTTTCAGGTTTCATTGCAATCATAATCTGGCATAATTATAAACATTAGATATATCTGTATGAATAAATTGGTAAACTTTGACTCAATGTGATCTGAAATGCTTGAACAGTAATATTAAATAATAGTAATATACATTTTTTCTAGATGAATCCCTCAACAAGCCCATAAACTGTAATGTTTTAGTCTTTAGTGAGCTCATTAGTGGTCTTCCGGTGACATCTAGTGGTTATAATTGCAATTTTTTATTCAACACTGGGTTTTGAAGCTTTATAAATATTACAGTGTTCTTTTTTACCTAATCTCTGTTAAATTTTGCATGATTGTTTAGAAAAAATACAGATCTAATGCATGTGTGATTATATTACCCCTTTTTTTGCAGTTTAATGCCATTCACAACAGAAATCTTTTGTTTTTTAGGCCATTTTAACTGTTATAGCACCAGCTATTTTCTGATCTTAATGAAACTCTGCATGCTTGGTGGGTCATCTTTCACGTTATAACCAAGTTTCATAAAGTTTTGAGTTTTTGTTTCAGTTTTATAGGCTTTAGGTTACATGTGGCCACGGCCCTTTCCTAAATGACCTCTTATAGCTAACCAAAGGACAAAATGCAACATATTTTTGAAAATTATTGATCTAGAGAGTCCAGAGAATATTATTGCCGTGGTTTGATCAAGACTGAACAAAAAACCAGGTGACCCAAAACATTCAAATTCGTGGACCAATTTTACGAAAAAGGCTATAACTCGGGAACAAAATGAGATATCTTCACCAAACTCAGAACTCATATGCATGAACAAAAACTTTAGTCAAATTATTATTTTTTTTCCATATCTGCCACTTGGTGGCGCTACAGGATGAAAAAAAAATCTAATGGCTATAACTAAGCAACCGTTGATCCAATCAACTTGAAAATTGATATGGCCCAATGTGGCACAAGTGCTCTATGAGGAATTTCACTTATCTTAAAAAACATGGCCGCCATTGGCCAAACAACTTTAATTGACAAGGTTAATGGAAGTCGATCGGAACGAAACTCGGTGGGCATGTTCGACTCATTGCCCTAAAGGTCTGTAAGTATTTTGAAAGAAATTGCCCACAACATTGTCACCTCCCACAGAACACAACAAAGCGATTTGATTACAGCGCCACCTATTTTCCAAAAATGATAATGCATCATTTTACTGGAGTTTTACTGGCTGTTTCAATTACACTCTTCCAATAATTGCTTTTCTTACTCGTTGCATTTGGTCTGATGCTCCGTGCCATGCTTAGCTCCTCGCTGTGGAACTTTTATTAACGATTTTCAGCCATTTCAATTACAATCATGCAATTATTAATTTCATTATTCATTGTTGCATTTGGTCTGATGCTACATATGCTTAGCTCCTGATGTTGCCGCTGGAATGCTTGGCCCCGTGATTGCTGCTTGCAGCTATATTTATTATTATTATTATTAATGTTATTATTAGCTGCTTTATTTTATATTATTATACTACAGTTGCTCCCACTGAAAGCTGTTCAGATTATCATAAAGTAAACCTGGAGAGTTTTGCACTCAAATGCATTTCATGGGAACCAAAAGAGATCTTCCCATATTGAAGCAGTTGTGATGCAACAAAGCCTTGTGGCTTTAACGTGGAGGTTTGATTCATGTTCTGAACAACTGGTTCAAAACAAATGTTTCACAAAGGTTTCAAAGCTTCAAAAAGCAGTGCTTAGAATGCACACTTGATTTCTCTCAGTCTCAGATCACATGCACAGAAAGCCGCCTTGGGAACAGAATCTCTTTCACAGTTCAATACACTTTTAACTATTTTTATTTTAATTTATTATAAAGCACAAAGAAAGCCCTGTACAATTAATTCCATATTGAAACTTATTTATTGTTTGTTGCACATTTTTGTTCCAACCCCCTGGGCATAATGTACGACAAAAAAAATAAAAATAAAAAAATAACTCTAGGTGTGACTCAAAAAAAATTACACATAATTAAACATATGTAATATGATTTAATCTTGATTATGATGCAAAAATCCTTCTCGTAATGTAGAATTCAAGGATAAATAAACAGAAAGCAGTGTAAGCATTATCTCATGCTTTCTGATTTTTTTTTTCTGTTTGTACAGCTAAAGTTTTATAATGTTTGTAAACCCCCCCCCCCCCCCCCCCTTCTGTCAAGTACTCCTTGCTGCAGACTGTAGCATGGTGATGTCACTTATGTGTTACCCGTGCATGTGCAAAGTGACCATGTTTGTGATTGAACTTATTAGAGACGTGCTAACATCTCCGACACAGCACAGAAATGCCATAGCACCAGAAATTAAAGTAATCACTACATTATGATATTTGGCAACTGGGAAAATGCAACAATGCAATAGTGATGATTTGGGTCTGTCACAACCTTCTGTAAGCAGAGTGTTCACACAAAGAATTACAGCACATTTAGAACATCTTATTGTGTCGCAGTTCATTTAGTTTCCACTGGACATTCCCACCTTGCAGGCTCAAAAAACTGCATTAATGAATATCGCAGGCTTATAGGTGCGCACAAGCAGGGGGAATGAACAGTTAATAGTTTGTGCTATACGCTCCCATGTCTGCTCCTTGTCCCTTGCTGTGACACCCAGCCCAAATTTTCCTTTAAGAATGTCCTTGTGTTCATCCACTAACTGGGCTATACAGTAAACTGTTCCTCTGTCCAGTTTGGCTTTCTCGCCCTTCTTGGTTTTGATTCCATGTTTGATACATTTAAACCAACATTCAAACCATCACTTAAATAGGAGAGTAATCACTGCAATTGGAAAGAGTGGAACAATTTTTATCATTATAAGTTATAAGCCACTCAATACCTTATAGGAAATTAAAAGCATGGTAAATAAAATAAAATATTTATATACAAACATATAATGTGTGTGTGTGTGTGTGTAAGAGCGAGAGAGAGAGAGAGAGAGAGAGAGAGAGAGAGAGAGAGAACGGTCAAATAGGAAAAATTACGCATGTAAATTCAAAGTGAGAATTAGAATAGACCCTATACTTAAAATCACTCTATTTTTCCTTCTTGGACAACCAATCAATCACAGTCTTCAAAAGATTGTGTCATACATAGCAACGGGGTCAACCCCAGTCTCCTCACTAAGATGAAAGTTTTTGTCTTTTCCTTACTCAGAGTTGCTCTCAGATCGATCCTGAATCACTCTTAAGCTAAGACTCCTACTTAAAAGTTTTTAAGCTAAATTAAGAGTTTTCTGAGAGAATTCTTAGAATCTTTATGAATACGGGCCCAGGGCCCGTATCCCTAAAGATTCTGAGAATCCTCTCAGATAGCTCCTAACTTAACCTAAAAATTCCTTGCCAGGAGTTTTAGCTTAGAAGTGATTCCAGAACATTTTCAGTGAACTCTGAGCAAGGAATGGATCGAAAATCCTATCTTAGTAAGGAGGTGTGGTTGACCCCGTTGCGAGGTATGAGTCATCATTTCAAAAGCCGTGATTGGTTGATCCTACAAGTTTGATGAAAAATAACTTTTGGTGATAATGAGCAAAGGATGTACCCTCAAATCAATAAACATAACTCTTATCTTATGCAGACTGTAATTGTAAATAAAGAAAATATCTGGAAAATTAATAGTAAGCTGTAGGGGTTATAGCCTAACATTAGAATCTACATGTATATGTGAAAACTTGAGCTCATTACACCCAGTTCAAATAATGATTTGTGTCTTATTTGATCATATTAATATCCTAGCTGGCATATTTTGTACTTTCACTCCCATATGGACCCCATTGAAAACAAGATGGCCTATCTCAAGGGGCTGTCCTTAATGGAGTAGAAATTACAACGTTATAACTCAGTGTGGTCTTAACGAGGGTAACACGGCTCAGCTTTTATCAATGTCTGTGATTGCTGGCTGGTCTATTTATGAAGGCTTGTTAACAAATATCCTACAAACACAGAAAATGGAGAAAAAAAAGGAATCGCAAGCCGAACTGGACTGAGGAGCAAGGTTTGTTGCTGGCCAAGTTGGTGAAGTAATTGCATCTCTAAGGAGATCCACCACAAACATGATTCCTGCAATCTGTAGCATCTCAATAATTCCCTGTCATCCAGTGTTTGCAGGACATCTCTCCTGCCTCCTCTGTTGGCCATTTTGTGCAGCTGCTTGGGGGAACTCCTAAGCCACTAAAAGTCCTCTTCCCTGCTCTTAGCAGATCTCGCGGAGCCCTTTTAAGCGCTAGGAATCTTGAGGAATAGCTTTTATATTAACTGGGATTTTCGTGTCACTTTTAGGGGAAATTCTAAGAAAACGTCATGACTCTGAGAATTTTCTTAGAATTTGGCCGCTAGAAGCCACTTTTGCACAAAAATTCTTTAGGGATACGGACCCAGGTCTTTAAAGGGGTCTTTAAAAGTCTTATTTTGCCTAAAATTAGCCATTAAAATGCGTTATAATAGAGCAGAAAGACTGTATTCATATAAGTAATGCCATTGATGGTTGCATGCATTGCAATAATAATAATAATAATAATAATAATAATAATAATAAATATAGCTGCAAGCAACGATTACGGGGCCAAGCACTCCAGCGGGAAATTTGGCTGCTAAGCATGGCATGGAGCATCACAATTCAACAAATTCAACAATGAGCAACTACAACAATTTTAGGATGGTTGTAATTGAAATGGTTGAAAAATCATAAAGACAACCACTAGTAATAAGATTAAAAGGCCTATCACTTTTGACCAACAGGTGGCGCTATAATAAATTCATTTTGGTGTGTTCTGTGTGAGATGACAATAACACACAAAAAGTTTGGTGCCAATATGCCTAAGCATTCCAGAGATACAGCCTCAAGTGTCATTTTGGCATTGTGCCTCAAATTCGTCGCTGTGGTATGCTAAAACGGTTTTGTCTATCGACACAAAATCCATAACTTTGTCTCAGCACAGTTTGGAGATCATATGAATCAATTTTGGTGAAAATTTGACTAACGGTTGATGAGGAGTTAGAAAAAGTAGGTTTTCAACATAAATCAAAATGGCGGACCGAAAGTTCAGGATAATCTGGCATATTTGGTATCTATGTTGTCGGCATAAACCAGGGAATATTGAGACCAGTTTCGTTGCAATAGTCTAATGCATTAAAAAGTTATTAGCATTTTTATAAGTGTAATTATTCATGGTTAATGGATGGTTTATTACTCTTGACCAATAGGTGGCGCTGTTACCAAATGTTTGTGGCATGGTCAGTGTGAGGTGGGGATGACAGATACAAAGTTTGGTGCAAATATGTCAAAGCTTTGCAGAGATTCAGCCTCAAATGCATTTTGGCACCCTTCCAGCAAATTCGTTGATGCGCAAAATGAGAACCGTTTCGTATATATCTACACGAAATCCATAACTTTTTGCCAGCATCGTCTAAAGATGATCCACATCAAATTTGGTGAAAATCGGAATAACAGTCTAGGAGAAGTTTGAAAAAGTAGGTTTTCAACATTAATCAATATGGCGGACAGGAAGTATGGCTAATTTTCGCATAATTGGTATCGATGCTCTCGGCATTACCCAAAGAATATAGCGAGATCATTTTCATTTCAATAGTCTAATTTATTCAAACGTTATTAGCATTTTTGTGATATTTCATTATAACTCTTGGCCACAAGGTGGCGCTGCCACCAAACTTTTTGAGTGCCTTCAGGGCATGGAGCCGAATATTTTTTTTTTTATTATTTGCGAAACGATACGATGCTGCGTTCAAAAAATACAGCATTTTAAAACATAATTCAAAATGGCCAACGCCTAAAATGGTCGACACGGGAAAATTGGATATCATTCGACTCGACATGACTCACTGAATCTAAAGAGACCAGTTGTGTGATTTTTGGCCAAACAATTCAGAAGTTATAAGCAAAAATATGCATTTTTCATATCTCCTGGCCACTAGGTGGCGCTGTGTCTAAACACTGCAGGTAGTCTCAGGTCATGCTTATTATAACACACACCAAGTTTGGTCTCAATACGCCAAACCGTTGCTGAGATATAGCCTCACGTGTATTTTTGCGTGCTTTTCGTCATATTTTTTCACGTGTCCTTTGAGAACGGTTGGACAAATCAACTTGAATTCCATAACTTTTTGCCAGAATGGTCTGAAGATGATCTGAGCCAATTTTCGTGAAAATCTGACAAACCGTCTAGGACGAGTTCGAAAAAGTAGGTTTTTCGAAAAATTTAAAATAGCGAAAAAACTAAACCTTGCGATTTTTGAAGAATTTTCATTTTCTGGCTTAAGGTTCAAAAGTTATTAGCATTAAAATGTTGAAACTTTGGACAAGTGGTGGCGCTAGAGAGTTGGAGTTAGAGACTTCAAATTTGCTATAGTTAATGCTGGTACTGTCCCTCTATCAGTGTGCCAAATTATACAACTTTCCCGCAATTATTTATATGGGCTGCCATAGACTTGCGGCGGAAGAAACGGAAGAAGAATAATAACGCCAACGATTACAATAGGTGCCTACGCACCTTCGGTGCTTGGCCCCTAATAATAATAATAATAAAAGAAAAACAAAAACAAACAAACCAAAGTATTCTCATATTTGTAATCTTTTTCATTAACTAACATTATCAAAGATTTGTAGATACTGTAACAAATGTATTGTTCATTGTTAGTTCATGTTAATTAATACATTAACTAGTGTTTACCAATAACACCTTACTGTAAAGTGTTACATCTTAAATTTACCTTCATGTGACTTCATATGACTTTTTAAGGACATTGTCAGTGAGAAGAAATTCAGAAGATACCCACTTCATGTGGCTAGATAGTTCTTTAACTCCTTAAAGCTCCAATATGGAGGAATTGTTTAATAAAATTTCCAAAAATAACTTGCACAGTGTGATATATTTCCTCCAGTTGTGTACTTACAATATCTCAAAAGTCTCCAAAGATTTTTTATTTCAGAGAAATTCCGATTTTAAATAACTGGCCGTCCCGGAAAAGAAAAGTCGCCTCTCAGTGACGAAATGTCCGCTCTATACTTTGTTTCCGGTGTAGACCATGTGATGTTCCACCACACCGGAATATCACATGGTCAAATGCGGAAGTGGTGGTTATGTTATAGCCGTGCGTATGGTTTGGTTGTCATTGTTATGGATCACGATTACTCTTTGGCAAGTATTGAAGTGCCAGTAAAACGTAAGCGTCCATATTCGGATACACGCAGACTGTGTGACAAACAGAGGAATAAAACCAGGATAAATATCGGCCAGGCATTTACGAGATGGAGAGAGCTGCGCGAAAATATTGGACTTGACAGAGACTCTGCTCTCGCGAGTGTATTGATAGACAGGTAAGCAAATCAATTATTTATTTTGTTATTGTACAAGTAACGTAATAGTTACAGTAAAGATGATTTTAATAGATATGAATTACACCACATGCCTGTACATTCTGTCACTGTAGCATTTTTTTTTATCAATAACATTACCTGTAAGAAAATAACATAACGTGACAAATGGACTGTTTCAGTTTCAATAATAGCACTTATAAACAAAGTTATATTGCTCTTTGTACTAAGGTAAGGATTTTTATCACATGTGGTGACCGAGATTATGGCAGTACAATTAAATACAATCGGATATGTGTTGTTAAAAATATATTTAGTCATTACTTGCAAATGTTCGTTCAAATTTACTTTTAGAACGATTGGTTTGAGCACTTTAAACAACACTGCATTAACCATAAACACGTAACACTGCACAACATTAACCCAACAAATCATTTAACAAATAGCTGTAAGTTGTAACGGGATAATATATGTAACTCTCAAGAGACGCACTAGCGACAGACGTCCGCCTTCCCCTGCCGAAGACCCGGGTTCGAGCCCTAGTCGGAGCGAGTGCGAGGAGCGTCAGAGAGGACCCGGGATAGAGGGGTATTACATAAAACAATACGATCAGATATACAGGTAATACAAAAACGAATAAATTACCTCATCCGTGATCATTATTCGTTTATCCAATTTAGATACATTGCTATGGTGAAAACGCATTAAAAACGACATCTCTCATCGTCACCTGCTTCATAGCGTCATCAAGCTTCACCTTTGTTATTGTTGGAAATGCGCCCTCTTGTGGTCAATTACAAAAATCACGACTGAGTCACTCTGACAGGCAGCTGTCAAACTCACGCGCGTTGCTCAGCAACCGGGAGTGGCTCGAAAACATCTGACAGCTGGTTTTAGCGCTTTAAATGATGGGGTAAAAGCCCCCCCTTGGCGGTTGTAGGCTATACATGATCAAATATATATAATCTTTTATGATGAAAAGAACACCCAAGCCAGAGTTGTTTTAAAGAGTTGTTGTGTGAACATTTAAAATAAAAAATGTATTAACTATGGAATAATTGTGGAGTTGTTGTTTTTTTTTGGGGGGGGGGGGGGGGGGTCTCACCTTGGACACCAAATAACCTGGAGCTGGCCCTGCTGTCTCTTTTCATCTCTCTGTCTCCTCTCAACTGTTTTTATTTTCTCCGATAAACTATATTGCCCTCAGCTGTAAAATTTTCCAATTGAAAAAACTTCTAACTTTCAGGCTATGTTTTTTTTCAAGACAAGCCAACCTAAAGTTTGATTTGACAAACTTTATTAATTTAGCTGGTGTTATTGCTGGTTGTAAATTAAATCTCTTAGGTACTTTACAGACAAAGAAAATAACACTTTTTCTAACATAATCCTATAATATATTTGAAAATGCATTAAAATGTTTTGCTTATATGGCTCTTCTTCCTTTCTTCAAAATGATTTAATATTGCTTTACTATTGTTTTTTTTTTTATCTAAATCAGCTGTCGTGAACAGTAGTGTATTTTCTGCACAATACAGACAGGAGTTCTGTGTGCCATGTTCTCTGACGCAGTGCCTCCGGTGCAGTGAGGTATTTAAAGACTGTCCACCTGGGTGTGTGAGGAATGGCAGGAGTAGAGTCCTGTGTGGGTTTTATTCATTCAATGAATTTGAGGGCTACTGCTATGCTGATTGATTTATCAGTGATGGAGGTGAATTTCTGAATGAGTAGATTCTTTTGTTTGTTTGTTTTCTTGTGTCATGCCTGTAGTCTTAATCTATATTTGTATATACAATTATATACAATTATATTTTCGGTTTTGTTCTTTGAAATAAAAATATCACTGGTATCAGTTTTATTTTTTTTATTTTTTTTTGGAGGCAGCATGCATAAAATGGTATGCAGACACTGGAAACATAATGTAAGTAGTCAATGGGACTTTACTTTATCGGCTTAAATATTTCACATGCAGAATTGCCAAAGCAAAAGAAAAATATCCAAAATAAATAAACAAGAACCATGAATAATGACTAATAAATTAATAATGAATGTAAATGTATCAGCAATCACACAAAAAATAATAAAAAAAAGAGCTAATTTAAATATAATTACCTGAACAGTAGGCTGAATTGCAGACAGTTGGACTAAGCAACTCGTAGACATAATAGTTGCCTGGACAGGCTTTGACTTTAATGGGGTTAGAGCTGAAATAGGAGCAGTTATTGCTATAGTGACCGCAGACACCTCGAGTGACGACTCCATCTTGAACTGTTGGGTGTCCATCATGAATCCACAGTGGGATATGAGTGCCACAGCTGTACTCAGCAACACATGTGTCTGGGATGTGAGCGCTCAGACCATTAATGAAGAGACGATACCAGCCGCTCCAGATGACTGACTGGTCACACTTGTAGGAGTTTGATAGCTGACTGCTGTTGGCTCTCCATGGATCGTCCAGCACAGTGTAGTTGTAGCAGGGGTCAACAGAAGGATAAGCTGTGAATAATAAAAATTCACCTAAAAACA
Source organism: Carassius auratus (assembly GCF_003368295.1). Taxonomy (NCBI): domain Eukaryota; kingdom Metazoa; phylum Chordata; class Actinopteri; order Cypriniformes; family Cyprinidae; genus Carassius; species Carassius auratus. The sequence continues at coordinate 512,835 of NW_020525600.1, read as the reverse complement.
TGTACATTTTCATTGTTAGTTCATGTTAATTAATACATTAACTAGTGTTTACCAATGACACCTTACTGTAAAGTGTTACATCTTAAATTTACCTTCATGTGACTTCATATGACTTTTTAAGGACATTGTCAGTGAGAAGAAATTCAGAAGAGACCCACTTCATGTGGCTAGATAGTTCTTTAAAGGGGGGGTGAAATGCTCGTTTTCACTCAATATCCTGTTAATCTTGAGTACCTATAGAGTAGTACTGCATCCTTCATAACTCCAAAAAGTCTTTAGTTTTATTATATTCATAAGAGAAAGATAGTCTGTACTGAAAACACGACCGGCTGGAGGCGTGACGTGTGGGCGGAGCTAAAGAATCACGAGCGCCAGTAGGCTTTTGCGTTGAGAGCGTTTGGAAGTTGTGACATTACCGTGAGGAAAAAAAACCATCATCCAAAACAAACCATGGCTAACAGTCAGATTCAGCCGTTTATTTATGATCCAGAATCAGATCCCGAGGCTGAAACTGAACGAGAGCAGCAGCAGCAACGACTCGCTCCGAGCGGGGCTCGAACCCCGGTCTCCGGCATGGGAGGCGGACGCACTAACAAGGAGGCAGAGATATTTGAAGCAGTTTTACCCACCGCCTGCGGTTCCAACACACGATCGTGACCCTTTTTCGTTGGGATTGCATCATCCTTAAGAAATAAACGATACGCAAATCCGTCGTCAAACTGGGCCTTGTTTGTAAAACAAGCATCTTTGAAATGCAGGGAACAAACAAAAACACTTGCACAACTCTGTTGATGTTCTGTAAAAATAAACTCCATCCACTGGTCCCTTAATTCTTTTTTTTTTTTTTTTTGGTAATCTGTGCAGGGTTGTCTTGCCCTGGCAACCAAAAACACACTTCTTTTGTGACATTTCGCGATGCTCTCGCTCTGATCAGTGAATGTCTGTGCTCTCAGTGCTCTGCTATACGGGAGCGCGCGCTCTTCCGGCAGAAGTGCCCTAGGACCCATATAAGGAAATTCCGCTCCATCTAACGTCACACAGACCCATACTCGAAAAAAAACTTTCAGAAACTTGTGACAAACCGGAAGGAGTATTTTGGGAACAAAAATACTCCTTCAAACGTACAACTTAATTTTTGAAACTTTGTCCATGTTTAGCATGGGAATCCAACTCTTTAACAGTGTAAAAAACTCAGTATGCGTGAAATAGCATTTCACCCCCCCTTTAACTCCTTAACGTAGTGAGTACTGTCAAAAGTATGTCTGTCTCTCAGGGCCGGCTTTGCCGACAGGCGACACAAGCGGCCGCCTGGGGCGCAATCTGCTGGCCGGGGCGCAAAATTGCAGAAATATATAAAAAAAAGTTAATTAAATTAAATGTAAGTATCTGTACCGTTGCCCAGCAACCGGGAGTGGGCGAAAACATCTGACAGCTGGTCCCCTTGGCGGTTGTAGGCTATAAATGATCATATATATATATATATATATATATATATATATATATATATATATATACACATAATCTTTTATGATGACAAGAACACCCAAGCCATCGGGATCGGCTTTCCGAAAACGAAGGAAGGAGGAGGAAGAAAAACGGGCCCAAAGCAGAGGTAACTTATGTAGACTATATGATCAAGCTCACAGCCTACCCGGAGGAGATAAAGACGAGGATGACCAACAACTTTTCACCCCTTAACAGTAAATAAAATTTATTATTATTATTATTATTATTACTATATCAATTTACCAAAGGAACTTTTTGCGGTAGGCTATGAGCTTACAGCAACAACATGCTGTGTTACAGCAGTGGAGTAGTCTACGTGATACACAGGTTTATGCCGTATACCCACTCTTTGTGTAAATAGCCCACAATCTTTTCTAACTTTGCCAAACCTAAAATGAAAACACTATAACTGCTTGTCCTTGAGGTGAAATCTTAATGCTTCTCTATTGTTTTCTACTGTATCCTTCAGGTTGTTGCTTTTAAAGAGTTGTTGTGTGAACATTTAAAATAAAAAATTGATTAACTATGGAATAATTGTGTAGTTGTTGTTTTTTTTTTTTTTTGGTGGGGGGGGGGGGGGGGGGGGGCTCTCTCCTTGGGCACCAAATAACCTGGAGCCGGCCCTGCTGTCTCTTTTCATCTCTCTGTCTCCGAGCATTGTTAATTTAACACTCTGGCTTTACGTCATGGTGCGCACGGTGAATGTGGATGAACAGAAACTAGTCTGGAGAAATTTAAGGTAAAACAAATAAATAAAAACAAAATAGAAAAAAAAAGTAAAACAAATCTAATTTCACCCAGTCTCCATGCAGTTTGTTCAGATTCTGTAAACAATCATACTCATGCATTGCCATCTAAAATGGAATTGCCAATGATCTGTAGCTGCATAATTCACACACTATTTAATCACTCAACTTTACACAAACACACCTGTCTATTTCTACAGATCTACAAACATTCAGTCAAAACTTAATCAACAGAGGAAACATCAGACTACTTTACCAGCTGAGCTTGTCTCTGGTGCGACTGTTGTATGAGTGCTGCTGATGTTAGTAACAACTGAAAAATATAATGAATAATGACTAATAAATTAATAATGAATGTTAATTTATTAGCAATAACAACAAAAAAAAAAAACTCATTTAAATATAATTACCTGCACAGTATGCTAAATTGCTATCTTTGGGACGAACCAGCTCATAGACATAATAATTTCCTGGACAGGCTTTGACTTCAATGGGGTAAGCCCCGTAATAGCAGCAGTAACTGATCCAGTGACCACAGACACCTCGAGTGACGACCCCATCCTGAACTGTTGGGTGTCCACCACGAATCCACAGTGGGGCAGCAGTGCCACAGCTGTATTGATCAACACATGTGTCTGGGATCTGAGCACTCAGACCGTTAATAAAGAGACGATACCAGCCGCTCCAGGTGACTGACTGGTCACACTTGTAGGAGTTTGATAGCTGACTGCTGTTGGCTCTCCATGGATCGTCCAGCACAGTGTAGTTGTAGCAGGGGTCAACAGAAGGATAAGCTGTGAATAATAAAAATTCACCTAAAAAAATGTACATTTTCAGCTGTTAGAGGAATTGTCTGTTACATAGAACGTACTGTTGCATTAAAGGCATAGATAATCATGAAATAATTGTAATGCTACAGTATATTTTTTCATTAAATAACTTGAGAAGTAACTTCACAAACAACATGAGTGAATCACCACGCCCACCCCCGTCTCTCAAAATACACTAATGGATTCAAATCACCGCACATTGCGTGTGGTTCAAGTGGTTCATGAACAATGTAGCTGGAAAAAAACAGACAAAAATACATATGATATAAATCTGCAGGATCTAAACACTTTTCCCATTCCCTAAAATTCCCTCATTACGATCCAAATAGCTCAAATTTTTACATTTCGAGGAAGGAGGAATAACAGAGAGATCACGGATTTGCTTGAAGCACTTTACATCCAAAGGCTATGTCATTAACTACTTTTCTAGATCCAAACAGGTGCAAAATTGAAAATAAAAACAACCACCAGTTTCCACAGTTATCACAACACTGAAGAAAATTCATTTGCAATACCCTGTTCATGCAGGCTTTAAACAGAATTAACATTGAAAGAGTCATAATGCCTAAGTACTGATCACCGTAATGGTGACGTCAAACTAAACTATTATTTTCAATAAACCATCAACAGCTCTGTTAATCTCAATAATAACTATTTTACATTTATGACAGAAATAAAGTCAATCTTGTTTATAATAAGTGAAGTTGGTAATACTGTTTTTGGAGATATTTACGCTGGAGTTTGACATCAAACAAAGGTTGGGTTTTCACGTTCAACCAACATTTGACTTCTGAGCCACAGAAGTCCACACCCAACAGTTACGGATGGAGTCGCCACTTAAGATGTCTGTGGTCACTGGATCAATTTCTGCTGCTGTGTGATGGGAAGATTTATTTGAATGTTGGAGGATAATGTTGTAACAATGTTATCAATAGACATTTTTAGAATGTTTTTAGAGAATGTTATCCTACCTTTTATCTGAACATTCTGGGAACTAAAATAAAACTTGTTGCTGAAAACATTCCCAGAACATGAAACATTTCTAGGTGGGAAGACGTCAACCAAATGACATCATATAATTGAAAAAGACACCTGACGAAAAAACTTTACAAATTTATGGACTTTTATAAGGAAACAGCTAAATGAGCACAACTAAATGTTATAATACATAAATGAAATGTGCGCCGTTTTTGATTTTATTTCAATTAACATGATTACTATTTATATTTATGATTTCTAATATTTGTACAGACGTTACATTTTTAATTCAATGTACTAATTAGCCATTCATTTAATTTTATATTTTAACAGATTTGTTACATGACAGCATTAATTCAAGTTTCTGAAGGGTCAAGATCATGTTATCTGCATCTCTTGTGCTCTTTTTACTAGGGTGTTACCCAGCATGCACCATTTTGTTGATTGTCACCATTGTTGAGATTCATTTGCTGGGTCGTGATGTCTGTGCGTCTTATTAGGAAAAGGTTTTTTTTTAAAAAAAAAAAAAAGTATATTCATTTCACACATTAAATTTCTAATTAATTCATTATAACTATTAAACCAACAGTTCATTTGCATGTGGCAGCTCCACAAAGTAGGTCATTTAAAAACTGAACATATGTCAAGTAAAATAAAATTGTTTTGGAAATAAACAGACTGATGCCTAATGATAACTTAATCATGTAAATCCAGACCGTAGCAGTTTTCTGCACAGCACTGATCACACTGCTTTATAACAGCACATGTAGTTTTACAGAGAAATATCTAACACAAGAAGCCAAAGGTCAAGAGCCCAACTGAAGCAAACACTGATCTCCATGATGGTGGCATCATTTTAACCAATAAAACATCATCATCTGATCCTCTGTAAAGCACAATAATGACAGGTGTTCATCACTAATGCACAATCATCATTTAATTAGTCTCTTAATTATCTCAATAACTTTAACTCTTTGAGGACTTGGGATTTGACTAGACTAGTCAAATCCCAATTTGACTTGAAAGGAATGACTTGGTTCCTCCTCTGGTGAAATCAGCTGCTGAGTTCATGGGTGGAACAAAAATATGGCAGGGCTTTTACTTTCTGACCCCTGGACTTTACACCTCTGTCTGTAATATATCTGCTTGTTTTACTCTTGTTGGCCACCAGGTGGTATTGTGAGCAAATCAAGTTTCCAGGAATTAACCCCTTTGTGAACCACTTGGCTGAAAAGCTTAATGCTTCACGAGGCTTCATCTTGCCATCACTAGTTTGAGAGTCTCAGTTACTCACCTGTTACAATATTCAGCTTCACTTCACTGTAGACATCTTCAGCCATATAGATATCAACTGCACACTGGTATAACCCAGAATCCTGTTCACTGACATCTCTGATGGTCACAGTAAAAAATGCTGCACTTGGGTCATCATACAGAGAGAATCTTCCAGAATCAACCCGTTTTTCACCATTCTTTTTATACATCTTGATGAGGTCAGTGCATCCTGGATTCTGTCCTTTACAAAAATACTTGTTATTGTCTGTATATCTTCTATCATATTTGCATGTGATGTTGACTCCTTCTCCCGAATATCCTGTCACACTGATGGAGCTCAACACACCTACAACAAAACAGCATCTTAATACAACAATAACATATTTATGTGAGAATGAAGAGGTTAATTTGTATGGTTATGTGAAATGTTTATATAGAGTTATGAATTCTAAAGAATGTTTTGAATGATTTACTGTGAGTTCAGACTCTCACCAGGAATCATCAGAGTGAAAGTCCAGATGATCTTCATTCTTCTCTCTTATTCAGTTATCCTTTCTGTAGTAGATTCAGTTCTTCTGAAACTCACGATATGGTTATGTGTTTAACAAGAACTCAGACAAGAGTTACCCAGTTCCTCTGATAGAGAGAGAGATAATAATAAAAGAGAAGTGATGATGACGCATGTTTATGTGAACATGCAAGAATCACAGAGATGTAAAAAACGTTGTGTTAAAAGCATTATTTGTGAGATTTCTACAAAAGTATGTATCTAGAACGGGTGGGTAAGCTTGGCCCTTCTAGGCCACTTCAGAGTTGAACTCCGACCCTAATCAAACACACCTAAACCAGTCAATCATTGTTTTCAAGACTTCTAGAAGGCAGAGGTGGAACTTTCAAGTCACAAGCAAGTCTTCAAGTCATGTCCCAAGTCCTCAAAGAGTTAAAATTAATGAAATAATTAAGTGAATAATTAAATTATGATTGCCATTATTGATGAACACCTGCTGTTATTGAGAATTACAAAGGATAAGATGTAGATGTTTTAATTGACGCCACCATCATGGAAAAAGTGTTTGCTTTAATTGGGCTATTGACCCTATTACTAACTCAAAGTGAAGAGTTTTAACCTGTTAAATGTCACCCCGTCCCGTATACGGGACACCTACGTTGACTATACTATATTACAATAAAATTTTATCTAATCTTGACAAACTATATATTGTTGGAAAGGTCTAAGACTCCCAAATATATATTATCCCAATATTTTTTGTAAAAAATTATGTAGGAAAAGTAATAGATCAATTTATGACAAGAGTGCACCCTCAAAAATCTACATTACAAAAGGAGCTTTGACCTTTGTTTAAAAAAAAGACTTCCTCGTTGCCTTTTTCTATATCACATTTTAGAAATCATGAGAAGTTATATATCACTTGAAAACATAAAATCTCAAAATTCATCCTTCAAAACCCATTTTAAAATCAGACATTGCATTACCATGTAAATGGCACATCAAAATCATGTTACAAAATGTTTTCAGTCATGAAATATAAAAATTTAGGTTTGTATCATGCACATTCAAGTCTATCTTCAAAAACGTGAGTGACAGTTATCAGGTTAAAGCGTTTGCCATCTTGTTTCATAGAAAGCATTTTTATGCATTGCACACTCTAAGATTTGATGTTACACGTTAGCTTAATGAATAAACTTCATAAAGTGTTTTTTCTTTTGTTCAGCTATAAGTGATCTGAAAAAAATAGTAATGTTAAACTTGATAGTAAAAGTAAAATTATATTACTACAATGTTTCTATATTGTTTCAGCTCTGGCTTTCAGATGAGAGCACTTATCATTTGATCCTTAAGTGGTGACAATAATTTTTCATACTGTAGTGCCCCCTTCCTCAAATCTTACCCTGGTGGTCCAATGCGCTGCAGAGTTTGGCTTCACCCCTGATCAAAGACACCTGCTTGTGATTTTCTAATGATCCCTTTGATTTGATTTGAGGATCCCTGCTGTAGTGCATTATGGGCGTTTTTACTATGGTGTTATCTACCATGCCATTGCAGCATGAAATATTTTGACGATTGTTACCATTGTTGAGATTCATATTCTGTTTCTTTATGCCTGTGTGTTTCTAAACAGCACATGAGTAGTACTTTGTTTGTAAGCTGTAGTTTCTCAAGGTTGATTGTGCAAAACCTAGATGTGTAAAAAATAAAGAAGTTTTTTTGATTGTTATCAGGCCAGCTCATAATGACTCATACAAACAGCTAAGTTACACACTGTACACAATACTGAGCTCGCAACTAAAGCAAACACTGATCTGAATGCACAATCATCATTTAATTAGTCACTTAATTATACCATTTACATTAACTCTTTGAGGACTATGGATATGACTTGACTTGCTTGTGACTTGAAAGTCTGAAGGAAAGTGGCCTGGAAGGGCCAAGTTTGCCCATCACTGTCAAAGACTATAACTGAACAGTGACATCTAGTGGCCACATGTGCAAATACCATGGTAATCAAATAAGATGGCTGTGAAATCAAAATGGACAGCTCTTGTTTTTTTATGAAACATTGCAGTATTTCTTACTGTATTCCTATTTGTGCACAACATATTTTATTTGTAATTAATGTTTTCTGGTAATCTTTAATTTAAAACTTCCCCTCCCCTCTTGCACTTCACTTCAGTCAGAGGACATAAGTTGTGCTTTTTTATCATTTCAGGTTTCTGTAGGTCATTTATATCACATCTGCATACAATATAATTTATTCCAGTGTAATTTGCAGAACAAAACAGTGCTCTGTCAGTAAGAAAAATTAGAAAAGTTTTCTGCTGGAAACTAATTGGCATGAATTCATACCAAATAATGCATAGATAATGTATTGTTTTTTTATTCAATGAAATGCTGTGTTTATACAACAGTGCTACTGTGATACTTAGGAGCATTTTTACAAACCCGAAAAGGGTGTTTTGTATTGTTGTCATACAATCCTCATCAAAAGAAAAATAAATAACAAAATAAAAATCAATCCACAAATGTATAAATACTAACATCAACAGAAAAGCTATTTCTGAAAATACTTGCAATTGAAAAAAAGAAAAAAATTACACAAACCTACTCGAGGCTCAAGAGCTCAAATGAAACAAGCACTGATCTCCATGATGGTGATCTAAAATAAAATTCTATAAGACATTGACATCTAAACATATGTTAATTTTCAAGAAGAACTTCTGTAGACGTGTGACAGAAATGAAGTCAATCTGGTTAGTAATAGCTGAAGCTCCTAATGCTGTTTGTTGAGTTGTTTAATCAGATCTTGAGAGACTGAATGTCTTATCTTCAGTTCATCTAAGGCTGTGGCTGAAGAAAGTTGTAGTTTGTGTGCTTTTCTTTTTTCCGGTGTTTGTTCACAGCAGGCGACTGAATGATTGAAAAATATTGTTATCGGAATGTAACAAATCAACAATCCTAGAATATTGATTGTTAAATCAAAATTAAGTTAAAAGAATGTTTGGGGAACCCAGCTAGAATTTTATTTATTTTTTTGTTATAAAAATGTTCTAAGAACATTCCCATGGATTGTTCTAAAAATGTTTTTTGTCGTTTTATTTTTGTTCCCAGAATTTTATCTCAAAAGATAGGATAACATTCTCTAAAAACATTCCAAAAATGTTAGTTAATAACATTATTAGAACATTATCCCCTAACATTCTAATTAAGATTTAAGCAGATGCCTTGCCTTGTTTAAAAGTAATAGTTTGGTTTGATGTCACCATAATGGCGGTAAGTGTTGGCTTTAGTTGTGCAATTTGACACTTGACTTGTCAATGCTGTTCTTTAACTGCTGTAATCTTTACTGTGGCAAAACAGCAAGAGGACATGTGGTTAGATGACGCTGGTTGCTTGCGAATGATTAATACATCATCACATATGTGGTCTAGATTCTTATGTATCAAATGTATGGTGTTATTTGAATAGTATTTATTAAAACAACTTAATGGCTGAGCAGACTGAGACCCAGCTGAATTTAAAGCAGATTATTTCAAGGATTTGAAGAAAAAAAAATATATATATACTTTATTTGTCACACAAACATCAAGATTCAGTGTATGAATCTCAACAATGGTGACATACTGCAATGTATTCTGGGTACATCACGCAAAACTCATCCATGGCACCCAGAATGCATTGCAGCATGAAGTATGTCAACATTGTTGAGATTCATACAGTAATTATTGAAGTGTCTGTGTGTCTAAGCATTCTCTGGTTTATTAACAATGTAGTTTAATAAGAGCAGACAAAATATGACATACATTTGTAGGATCGTATGGATTGCATCTGCTATAGTCACTAATATTAAATTAATAGCATAGATTCAACTCCAGAGAAAACCAGTTGATAAGATTACTACAAGAGAAAAGTTCTAATATCAGCAAGTACCCAATATCACTATATTTTTGCTGTAACAAATATAGTTGCAGCACTTAAATTAACAGTAACACTAAAAAGAGTACTGATCACCATAAAGGTGACGTCAAACTAAACTATTATTTTCAATAAACCATCAACTCCTCTGTTAACCTCAATAATATATATATATTTTTTTACATTTATGACAGAATTAAATCTTGTTTATAATAAGTGAAGTTGGTAATACTTTTTTTGGAGTAATTTACGCTAGAGTTTGACACCAATCAGATGCTGGGCTTTTATTTTACTTTATTTATCATATATGCAAGATGGCGCCAGTGTTTGTGGCCGGCCGTCTGGTGCTGAGCAAATTGTTCGTGATTTTACTGCTTGTGACACTGTTTATGCATTGTATTGACTCTCTGTTGGTTTATGATCGTCAAATGCTGATCGATCTCCGTCTCGCGTTGTAGAAGTCGCCTAAGTATGACTGGGATGGTCAGAAAACTTTTTTCCCTCCCCCCTTGCTAAACATACCTGCTCATCTTGTACGCTAGTGGTTCCCAAACCTGTCCTGGAGTACCCCCAACACTGCACGTTTTCTTTATCTCCCTAATTAAACACATCTGATTCAACTCATCAGCTCATTATCACATGGGTTAATGAGCTGATGAGTTGAATCAGATGTGTTTAATTAGGGAGACAAAGAAAACGTGCAGTGTTGGGGGTACTCCAGGACAGGTTTGGGAACCACTGTTGTACGCAATCCGGCTTCCCTTGTCCGGAGAGGACGCTCGAGACGCCGTGGGAAGCACAGCGGGCAGCTGGTGAGGTTGAAAGCTTACATAGCGGACTATTCTGCCTGTGGAGCCCAGCGTCACTTTCGTTTGCCTTTGGATCACTATTTATCCTGGCGTGCTATGGATCCTGCCAGGACCTGGTTGATACCAATTACCGGCTCAGATATGGAGTATTCTCGCCAATGATCACCTCGCCCTAGGAAAGGCGGTGTTAACCATGGAAACCTTCGGTCTTTGAGTTATGTACCTCGTATGGCCAGTCTCCCGGCTCCTGTCAGAGCTGCCCTGGTCAACGCTAGATCACTGGTGAATAAGACCTTTATTTTAAAGGAGCTTTTTTCCCAGCATAACTTGGATTTTCTATTTGTGACTGAAACTTGGTTAAATGTTGGTGAGTCGAGCCCTTTTTCTGAACTTCTGCCACTGGATTGCACATATTTTATCTCCCCGGGGACTACTGGTCGAGGAGGAGGACTTGCCGTTATTTTTAAGGAAAAATACAGTTGCAGGCAGTTGCCAATGATAAAATTTTCGAGTTTTGAGATAACAATGTTTGAATTGGGCAAATTTCAGCCCGTTTTGTGTGCTCTTATTTATCGACCTCCTAAATATAGCAAGCAATTTATCAGAGACTTTACTGAATTATTGTCTGAAATTATGCCAAAATATGACCGGATCTTAATTTTTGTAGATATGAATATTCATGTATGTTGTCCCACAAATCTGTTGGCTAAAGATTTTTTAGAACTTATTGATTCATTTAACCTTATACAGTTTGTAAGTGGTCCTACACAGATTCATAGCCACACATTAGATCTTGTCTTGTCATGCAGTTTGCCTATTTTAAATATTGAGATACAAAAGGCTGTTTTTTCTGATCATGCACCAATTTTATTTGATGTTTCCCTTCCATACAATACTGTTAAGCAATGTGCTCCACCTCGTATCCGCAGGATGATTAAACCGGCCACTGCTGCACAATTTTCCGAAGCATTTAGTAATATTATAGACACTTTAGAGCCGTCTGCTTTCCAATGTACAGATGAGCTTGATTCCTGTTTTTCATCCACCTGTATAAATATTCTTGATAAAATTGCACCACCAAAGCCCAGGCGCTCCAAACCTAATTCTGAACCGTGGATTAATGATTTAACTCGAGCGGCTAGGCAAAAGTGTAGGAAAGCTGAACGACAATGGAAAAAACATAAATTGCAGTTTTTTTATGATATTCTAAAGGATTGTTGGCATAATTATCAGAGAATTGTTCAAACTGAAAAGGCTAAATACCTCTCTGATGTTATTGATAAAAATGGCCATAAACCTCATGTTCTTTTTAGAACAATTAATTCTGTTCTTCATACCCCCCAATCTATAATGTTGGAAGAATCTACTGTGGCCTGTGAAAAATTCCTCCACTTTTTTGTGGAAAAGATTACCACTATTAGAGCTAGCATTTCACCTCAAGCATTTGATCCTTCCATTCCCATAGAGTGTGCTGCAGTCCTCACTGAGTTTGAGCCTGTTTCCATCTTGGCCCTTAATGATATTGTTACACATTTAAAACCTTCAATTTGTCCCACTGATATCATCCCATCACATATTTTTAAAGAGGTATGGAACACTATTGGACCAAACATTCAAGCAATCATAAACAGTAGTCTGACTTCTGGTTATGTGCCACTTTGTTTTAAAGAGGCTGTGGTGCAGCTTATCAAAAAAAAAAAAAAAAAAAAATCTGGACACTTCAGTTCTTTCAAATTATCGTCCAATTTCAAAACTTCCTTTTGTGTCCAATATTTTAGAGAAGGCAGTCCTAGTGCAGTTACAAGCCTATTTAGATCTTCATGGTATTCTTGAGGTGTTCCAGTCTGGTTTTAAAGCATTTCATAGTACAGAGACTTCACTTATAAAAGTTTTTAACGATCTTTTGATTTCAACAGATTCTGGAGATTCTACAATCTTGATGCTTTTAGATCTTACAGCAACCTTTGATACGGTTGACCACAGTGTTCTTATCTCGCGTCTCGAGCACAACATGGGGATTAAAGGCACTGTATTAAAATGGTTTAGATCATATCTCTCAGCGAGAGTGTTTAAAGTTGGGTATGGGGGCTCTACTTCATCAGCAGCACCAGTGACATGTGGAGTACCGCAGGGCTCTATTTTGGGGCCGATTCTCTTCTCCCTTTACTTGCTTCCTTTAGGTTCCATCTTAAAAAAGCATAACATTAGTTTCCATCTGTATGCAGATGATTTACAAATCTACCTGCCTATAAAACGAAAGGGTGAGGATTCGATAAAAAGGCTGTTAGAGTGTTTTTATGATATTAAAGCATGGACGGCTTTAAACGTTTTACATTTTAATGAAAGTAAAACTGAAATTATGATTTTCAGACCTAGCAGTTTTACTAGCACCTCTAAATTGGACCTGGGACCCCTGACACCCTACGTAAAGTCTATGGTAGCGAACCTTGGGGTAAAGATGGATAGTTATCTTCACCTAGAGAAACAGATAAACTCTGTTGTAAAAGCTAGTTTCTTTCAACTTAGGCTACTTACCAAATTGAAGCCATTTCTATCTTTCAAAGATTTGGAGAGGGTTATACATGCTTTTATCACCACTCGCCTGGATTATTGTAATGCTTTATATATAGGAGTTAACCAGGCCTCTCTTTCTAGATTGCAAATACAGGAACCCGTAAACGAGAGCACATTATGCCTGTTCTTGCCTCTCTTCATTAGCTACCTGTTTGTTTTAGAATACAGTTTAAGATTTTATTGTTTGTTTTATCTCTTCATGGTCAAGCCCCAGCTTACATAGATGATCTACTGAAGATGCATCCTCCTCTAAGGTCATTGAGGTCTGCTGACCAACTACTCTTATCTGTTCCTAAAACAAGACTTAAAAATAGGGGAGATAGAGCTTTTTCAGTCGTGGCCCCTAGGCTGTGGAATGATCTGCCTATGCGTGTCAGAGTGGCTCCCAGCCTTGACAGTTTTAAATCACGACTTAAAACTCACTTTTGACTTTCAACTTGGCCTTTAAACCAGCCTAAGAGTTCATTTCTGCATTTTATTATTTTAGTTTGTCACTTGTTTAAACTGTGTATTGTGATCATGTTATGTGTTTTTTTTTTTTTTTGTTACAATTATGTCAGTGTCCAGCACTTTGGCTAACCTTGGTTGTTTTAAATGTGCTTAACAAATAAAATTGTATTGTAATAGTATTGTATACTTTCAACCAACATCTGACTTCTGAGCAATGTCAGTCCACATCTAGTGTGATGGAAAGCTTTATTACAATGTTAGAGAATAATTTTGTAACAATGTTATAAATATACATTTTTAGAATGTTTTTAGAGAATGTTATTCGAACTTTTAGCAGAACATTCTGGGAACTAAAATAAAACTAGCCACTGAAAATGTTCCTAGAACATAAAAATTTATAGGTGGGAATATTATTCCTTTTAAAAATGTTCCTGTAATTTCAAGAGAACTGGACATTTTTTATGTTCCCAGAACCAATACTCAAAATTTTGAGAATGTTCTTATAACAAAATTCTGTTAGCTGGGAAAGTACCAATTTTAATGCTATACCACAATATGTATATGTGGTAGATGTAAAATAATGCATTTACAGTGTAGCTAAAAATATTTACAGGATTGTCCATCATTTTCCCATCATGCATTTGCATTCACAATAAAAAGATCATGTGTTGTTGAAAAATGTATTGTAAAAATGTCATCATTTTGTTAACAGTGTACCAATCATAACCCAAAATCACAGCCTTCAGTTCATTGAGATTCTCTGCTGTGTGTCGTCAGGCAGTGAGTTGATTGACAGCAGCGTTTTCACTGTAATCCTGATTATTCCTCAATCTGACACTTTCAGGACAGTCTCCTGCAAATAAGCCTGCACTGTCCCTTTACTGGCCCTCTTAGGGCTGCCAGCTGAGAATTTGTCGGTGAGTGTCTTTAATCAACTCATAATCTTAACCAGTGTGAGAAACCTAAAGAGATAAAGATAATTTATGTTTCTGAAGATCTTCATGATGAAAGACATTAGAATTTATTTTCATTATGAATAAAAATCAAAATATTATTTTATGCAGTAACTGGATGAACCACTTCTTGTTTCCACTTCATTCTGAAATGATGAATTACCACCTGCTAAAACAAGAGTCTAAATTAATTACATTATATCACATCACTGGAGTCTTCTGGAAATGTTTTCACACATCAATTATCTGTATTTTGCTCATCTCATTGCAGCTTGTAGATGGCGACAGACTCAACGTGAGGAACAGTATGTTTTAAACAGTATTATGGAGTTTCTGTGTCTAAAGACATAAAGAAGGAGCTTTACTTTGAGACTGATGCTTCTTACAAAGAGACAGTAATAAAATAACAATGATGATCAGAACCAGAACCAGAGGAATGATCAGAGAAGAGCCTGAAAACAGAGGAGATAAAACAATCAGATCAATCAGTCTGATCACTCTGAAATAAATATCCGATCAGATCATGGGAGTAGTTTGACATCTGGGACAGTAGTCAAGGCTGACATCTCCAAAGGATGTGCTCACGTGGTGTAAATGTTGATATGTGTTTCATTTGAAATCACCATTGTGGTGGACAGCGTTTGTTTTAGTTGCAATCTTGGTCCAAGTACTTTTTGTGTTAGATTGTTAGTTCTTATGAAGATCTTTTGAAGATGTGTGACAGAAATAAAGTCAGTCTGGTAAAGCTATAAATTCTGTTTGTGGAGGTGTTTATTGAGAGATTTAAAGTCTTTTATCTTGAGTTCATTTTAGGCTGTAGCTGAAGAAAGTTGTAGTTATTTCTCTTTCTTTGAGTGTTTGTTCACAGCAGGTGTTTGAATGATTGAATGTTTCAGGAACATCATACCTTTAAATAACATTCTATTAACAAGGAAACTGGATATTATGTTCTTGGAATGTTACAAATCAGTGTTCCTAGAATGTTGAATTAAAAAAAAAAATAAGTTTACAGAACATTTGAGGAAAATTATACCTTTTTTATATTCCTATAATCAACACTGTATTTTTGGAGAACATTTTTGTAACAAAATTTTGTTAGCTTGGGCGCCACCGTTTGGATTGTATTAAATATAGAAACAATGAATCAGCTATTTTTTTTTTTTTTTTTTGGCAGCTGCATTCAAAATCCACTTGGCTTCTCACTTTGAATATGCATGATGCCTTTAATATGCATATGATTTTAATCATGCACTTAAAAGCGAAAGTCTTCAGAATTTATATGAATTACATTTTTAAAATTTAAAATTTAAAATTTACATTTTTAGATTTTTAAATTATGGTATTTGCGGTTGACAAATATTGCTGAATTGTCTGATCATGTTTAGCTGCTATAGTCCATTTTGTCACAGACATGCTTAAAATGTCTCCACCCAGCTTCTGATAACAGACAAAACATGATAACCACAAAAAAGAAGAATTACACATAGTCACAATATTCTGTTTACATGAACTTAATCGCAGTTCTGTCTTTATAATGGAGCAAAATGTCTAGCAGACTCCTGTCATGTCTAAATATAGGTCTTTAAACATACACGCCGAAGTGAGTGTATTAATAGTTTCAGTTTCAACATCTCTCCAGCAAACACAGAAGAGGGTGAACAGTTTGTAGCTGTCGGTGCGCTAGAAACACTCCTAAAAAGCAAATAGAAGCACTTCACTGCCTGCACAAACACTGGGATGCACACTGTCTGTTTTTAGACTGTTTAAAGAAGTAACCATTTATCAGCTACACGAGAACGGTGGTGGAAAAGAGAGACACAAGTAAAAGCTTTAAAGCCAACTACAACTGTTAGAAGATCAACAGAAATGGCAGATCCATGTCTTCAAATAAGTATCGAGACTGCTGGAGCTTTAAGTGCCATTTGGCTTCCAGTGCTTTTACTGGGAGTCAGTTTGGCATTTGCTTATGGTGCACTTGGGGAAACCGGCCTTTTGCTGGTATTTAGGAGGCTCCAGTCTGTTGGTGTCTTCAGAGGCAGTTTGGCTATGATCATATTACTTGCTATCGGGAGGATGGCGGCTGAATGGGTGAAGTTCACCGGGGTGGATGGTGTCGCTGCTGGCGCTTTAGCAGTAGCTGCTGGAGCAACTGTATCTGCAATTATATCAGCGATTGTGGCCGCATTAACAGCCAGGAGTATAAGAGCAAGACTGGACACAGCTATAGACAACTTCATCACCCTCATGATCCGTACAGCAGCTGGTCGTCTTCTGTTTCAAATGGGAATGTCACTATTGTTTGGGCAAAGAAATAGAGGACGGACAAACAGAGGAATGGATGAGGATGAAGACACTGAAGTGAATAGTGAGGAGGAATACGAGAGAGAAAGGAAGAGAAGGTGGTGCAAAAAGAGAAGAACAGCAAAAATGAATTACTAAAGAACACCATTTAGAGATTGAATACAGAGTTGTATGACTCAAAGGCAGGTTTTCTCATACCCTGACATTGTAATTTAAATTTCTACAGCACTATTTGGAAGTCTTTTTTGACATCATAAAAATATTTTCAACATCATTTAAGGTTAATTTAAACATAATTTATACTGTTTCTGGACCAAATCAACACTCTCAGGATATATTAGATTTAGACTCATGTTATTTCAATGTAATTCCCAGACACTGTTTGTCCTAAAATCAAGAAAATAAAATAATCTTCATGAAATAATGAAATAACTGACGATTGATTATGTGGTAAAATCAACTGCAAATCAAAGACATTAAATCTCTGAAGATCTCAGCAGAGGAGGATCAAACATCTCCACAAACATGGAATCATTAGATTGACTTTATTTCTTTCAGACATCTAGAGAAGCTCTTATTGAGAATTAACAGAGGTTTAAATGTTGATATTTGATTCATTTGAAGTCACCATTGTGGTGGACAGTGTTTGGTTTAGTTGGGATCTTGGTCCTCAGACTTCTTGCCTCTGGCTCTTTTAACTCCTATGATCAATCAGCACTTAATACATGCTCAGAGCAGTGTTAATTTAACACTCTGGCTTTTACTGTGTGTGTGTGTTCAAAAGTTTATAGAGAAGTTATCAGTCCATCATTCTGATAAGTAAATATGAGCCCAAGTCCACTATTTACTACTCAAATTCAAAATTAAATACAAATGTAATGAATCATGGAAATCTCACTTATCCAGTTCCTTGTCAGTGCATTTTCATGTAAACAACGCTATTGCTTTCTGACAAGAACATTACACTATAATATCTAAAAATACCATCACCTTCATTTAACCTGTTAAATGTCACCCCGTCCCGTATACGGGACACCTACGTTGACTATACTATATTACAATCAAATCTAATCTAATCTTGACAAACTATATATCGTTGGAAAGGTCTAAGACTCCCAAATTTGTTAAAAATTATGTAGGAAAAGTAATAGATGAATTTATGACAAGAGTGCACCCTCAGAAATCAACATTACAAAAGGAGCTTTGACCTTTGTTTAAAAAAAAGACTTCCTCGTTGCCTTTTTCTCTATCACATTTTAGAAATCATCAGAAGTTATATATCACTTGAAAACATAAAATCTCAAAATTCATCCTTCAAAACCCATTTTAAAATCAGACATTGCATTACCATGTAAATGGTTCATCAAAATCATGTTACAAAATGTTTTCAGTCATGAATTATAAAATTTTATGTTTGTATCATGCACATTCATGTCTATCTTCAAAAACGTGAGTGACAGTTAACAGGTTAATCACAGGTTATTCCCTATCAGGTTATCACACTTTTAACCCAATGATTCCAGCTGCTGAATATGGATAAATAGGTGTATTTATTTATTTATTTTTCTCACCTGTACATGGCCTGTCTTTACTAATCACAGCATTGACTTCTTAACTTCCTCAGTAAGAGGCTCATTTTAAGTCTCATCCATGCTCATACCTTGATTATAACTGAATAGATGCAATAAAAGTGAAAAGGCAACAAATAAGATATTTTAAAAAAGTTATAATGTTTCAGAAATATCGTATTTTTCTCCATAGAGCTTTTCAGTCTTTTTTGTGGAATAAATAAATGAACAACAACCTTGTTTATCTATGTAATTATGAAGCTTACTGTATGAAGTTATGTAACTACATTAAAAATGTGTGTTATTATATTGAATTTATATTGCTACTCAAGAAAGAAAATTGTATTTTAATTTGTAAATATTGTGTATTTATATTCTTATATTGTTTATGTAAACTTCATAACAAATAGTTGGCAACCTTCCTAATAGACTCTTAACGTCTGCATTAATTTTAGCTAAAGCATTTATCAAAAACCCAATACTGACAGCAAACAACTGAAGGGACTTCTATTGACTATATTCAGCCACATAATAACATGTTGAATATATCATACAATTCCACTTTTATATATTTATTTAAACACATTTTTCAAGCCTCTCAGTTCTGTCTGGTCAAAAAAAATCATTCAGATTTGAAATATATAGCATGAGATGCATGGACTACTTCAGCTTGACAGTCACTTCCTACTTTTGTCTTACAATTACATCAAATGTGCATTTGGTTTTAGAGTCTTTACATACAAAGATGAAGATAAGGAAGTTATAATGCTTTGCAGCTTCGCCTGACTATAGTAGGAAAATAATCAAAACCTCAGAGTATCAGTGCCATCTGCTGCCTCGTAAAATGCACATCAGCCAGGAGTGATGGGAAATAACAAACATGGAAACTTTTTTGTTTTTAATTTGCAGTTTATTGTGTAGTATGTTTCTATATTTCAAGAAATGCTATTCATCTGATTTAAACTCTACACACACACACACACACACACACACACACATATACTACTACATGTACATATACACATATATACTACTGTGTTGTTTTCATTCAAAATTGACCAGTATAAAGAATTGTAGGTTGTCATTATTATTTCATTCTGAAGCTTTGAATGAGAGAAGACTAAATGGACAATGAGACAAAAGTGTGAAACACCGTAACTCATATAAATGAAGTAAACAAAATATATTAAACAAAATGTAAATGAAAAACACTTTTTATCAATTCATGATATTTTTTCCCATCCATTTGCCTTGATCTCTGTATAAAATAGCTCACACGCACGTGTTCAACTTCTCCCCCATCTTTTCAGCACTTCACTTCTGTGTGTCCCAAATACTATGTCATCGGCTTGTCAGGTTAAAAAATAAATAAATAAATAAATAAAAAAATAAAAAAATGAAAAAAGAATGGAAAAAATTAGATCACTAACACATTGAGAAATAATACAATTCCAATTTCTGGATGTCATTTAATGACTTTATTATACTTGTCAGTCTAAAAAAAAAAAGATTTTTATTTATGTATTTTCAAAAGAACCCTTCTGTACACAAGTTTTCATATCTCAGCAAAGTTAACCATATATATATATATATATATATATATATATATATATATATATATATATATATATATATATATATATATATAATATGAACAGAGGTGGAGAGTCCAGGGGTCAGAAAGTAAAAGTCCTGCCATATGTTTATTCCACCCATGAACCCAGCAGCTGATTTCACCAGAGGAGGAATCAAGTCATTCCTTTCAAGTCACAAACAAGTCTCAAGTTAAATCCCAAGTCCTCAAAGAGTCAGTGTGATAATTAAGTGACTAATTAAATGATAATTCTGCATTAGTGATGAACACCTGCTGTTAACAATCAACATCACTGAAGAAAAGAGAAACACAAGAACTACAATTGACTTTAAGCACAGCCTTGGATGAAATCAACTGGAAGAAAAAAAAAACTTTTTCACCATAATTGTGGTGAGTCCACCATCATGGAGATCAGTGTTTGCTTTAGTTGGGCTCTTGACCCTTTTAATAATTCAAAGTAGTTTGCTTTTAAACACTTGCGGTTGTGTTACGTAGTAAACATTAACACATTGCTGAATTAAAAGCTTGAAGTAGAAAATTTAATTGCCCTTTTTTCATCTAAAACATTTTAATTAACTTCATGAAGGTGTCTCTCTTTGGTTTGTTAAATTATGTTCAGCAATTACTGAACTACAAAAAAAGTCCTATTAAACAAATATTATTGTAATGCTTAAAAATTGGGGGAAAAAAATTGTACAGGCTCGGGATTTTAGACATGAGCACTTATCATATGATCCTCAACAGTGGTTACAATAATTATTCATGCTACAGTGCATGATGGGAGTTTTTACTATGGTGTTACCCAGCATGCACTTCAGCTTGAAGCGTTTTGTTGATTGTCACCATTGTTGAGATTCATATGCTGGGTCATGATGTCTGTGCGTCTTATTAGGAAAAGATTTCAAAAATGTCTATTTATTACACACATTAGGAAATGTATTCATTATAGTGATTAAACCAACGGTTCCGCAAGGAAGGTTATTTAAAAACTGAACATTTGTTAACAATAAATGCATAAAATTGTTTTGGAAATAAATAGGCTGATGCCTAATAATTACTTCATGTAAAACCAGCTAGTAACGGTTTTCTGCACAGCACTGATCGCACTGTTTTATAACAGCACATGTACTTTTACAGAGAAATATCTAACATAAGAAACCAAAGGTCAAGAGCCCAACTGAAGCAAACACTGATCTCCATGATGGTGGCATAATTTTAACCAATAAAACATCAGCATCTGATCCTCTGTAACGCACAATAACAGCAGGTGTTCATCACCAATGCACAATCATCATTTAATTAGTCTCTTAATTATCTCATTGACTTTAACTCTTTGAGGACTTGGGATTTGAGTTGAGACTAGTTTGTGACTTGGAAGGAATGACTTGTTTCCTCCTCTGGTGAAATCAGCTGCTGAGTTCATGGGTGGAGCAAAAATGTGGCAGGACTTTTACTTTCTGACCCCTGGACTCTCCACCTCTGAATATGAACTATTTTAATAGCTGAAACAGTAGTATAAGCTGTTTAGGGACTGTTTAGCTGTTCAAATCAGACACGTCACAGATGTCAAGGTCACAGATCTGAGGGGCATGTGACTGCAGTGGAGGATAGTCCTTAAGATATTAAGCCATGAGATGTTCAGTTTGAAGCCCTTAAAACACTTAATTTTGATTTTCTTTTTATTTCACTTATTTGAGATGTTTTAAGTTAAAGCTCAGTGAAGCACTTTAAGCACCAACACTTTTTCTGTAAGTTACCTTTCTTGTAGAATTGTGTTTCAAATAAAGAACTTTACGCTGACCAGATTGTTAGTTAATCATTTAGGCTACAAGTCAATATTGCCTATATGGACAGTGATTAAAAAAAAAGGAAAATAAAAAAAGAAGTGAACTTATAAAAATGGAGTGTTAAATGTGTTGCAGTCTAAAATGTGAGTGCACCTAACTTTTGTGCTGGTGCACCACGGAAAAAAGTTAGGTGCAACAGTGCAGAAAGTTAGTCTACAGCCCTGCCTCTAACACTAATATTCTCTATTTTAGAGAATAAAATTTACTTTTTTATTTTTATTTATTATTAAAAAAACTTCCTATGTGTATTGTGTAAGGCTAACTGAGACTTATCAAAGCATTTAAATATTATTGGTCTTTTGTTGGTTTTGATCACTTTAATTGTCTTCATTTTGTATGTAAATTTGGATAAAAACGTCTGCCAAATGGCTAAATATAAAATTTGAATTATCCTATTTCCATCAGTTCTTGATATTATATACTTCATATGTAATTTAAGACATTCTACATTTTTTCTTTCTACTTTTGTTAAGAAAGTGTTTTGGAAAAAGTCATTTAGGTATGAGGCTCTGGCAGATAGGAATAATTTACCTTCAAATGTACAATCTCTGACTTCATTTTATATGCTTCAAAATGGTTTTCTTGTTTTAAAAATTATTGTAATTGCTTTATATTCAGAGGTGGGTAATCCCGGTGCTAGTGATGGGAAGATGAAGCCTCATGAAGCTTTAATCTTTTCAGCCAAATGGTTCACAAAAGGGTTAATTTCTGGAAACTTAATCTGCTCACAATACCACCTGGTGGCCAGCAAAAGCAGAGTGTAAAACAAGCAGATATATTACAGACAGAGGTGTAAAGTCCAGGGGTCAGAAAGTAAAATCCTGCCATATTTTTGTTCCACCCATGAACTCAGCAGCTGATTTCACCAGAGGAGGAACCAAGTCATTCCTTTCAAGTCACAAACGAGTCTGAAGTCAAATCCCAAGTCATCAAATAGTTAAAGTCAATGAGATAATTAAGAGACTAATTAAATGATGATTGTGCATTAGTGATGAACACCTGCCATTATTGTGCGTTACAGAGGATCAGATGATGATGTTTTATTGGTTAAAATGATGCCACCATCATGGAGATCAGTGTTTGTTTCAGTTGGGCTCTTGACCTTTGGCTTCATGTGTTAGATATTTCTCTGCAAAAGTACATGTGCTGTTATAAAGCAGTGCAATCAGTGCAGAAAACTATTGCTAGCTGCTTTTACATTAATTAACCCTTTTGTGAACCACTTGGCTGAAAAGCTTAAAGCTTCATCTTCCCATCACTACCAGGTGCCAAATAGTAGAAGTCCTGCCCAACCCTGCTCCTGGCGATCGACTGTCCTACAAAGTTTAGCTCCAATCCTAATCAAAAACACCTGAAGCAACTAATTAAGGTCTTCAGGCTCACTTAAAAATTAAAGGCAGGTGTGTTTGATTAGGGTTGGAGCCAAACTTTGCAGGACAGTCGATCGCCAGGTGCAGGGTTGGGCATCCCTGAACTAAGTCATTCCTTCCAAGTCACAAACTAGTCTTGAGTCAAATCCCTGAAGTCCTCAAAGAGTTAAAGTTAATTAGATAATTAAGTGACTAATTAAATGAAGATTGTGCATTAGTGATGAACACCTGCTGTTTACAATCAACGTAAATGAAGAAAAGAGAAACACAAGAACTACAACGGACTTTAAATACAGCCTTGGATGAAATCAACTGGAAGAAAAAAAAAAACTGTGTCAACATGATTGTGGTGAGTATTTGCTTCAGTGGAGCCCTTGAGCCTTTAAGCAGTTTCTATAAATGTGCTTGTAAGCAATTGCATTATTGTTTCACATTAAAAAATTGTGCAATGCTGGTTCTTGATTTCATTTTCTTGATTATACTTTTAAATAAAAAAAAATCAAATAATGGATTAGTGATTAGAGAGGACTGCTGTCTGTTGGGTTAAATGTGCACTTTGGATGGATTAAATGCGGCGTACAAATTCTGAGTTTGGGTCACGATACTTAACTGTATGTCATTTTCACAAAAAAGAGAGAAATCTCAATCCATAAATACCACCATAAGTCTTCAATATTAAAGAGTTAAACAAAGAAAGTAGGCATTAGGCATTTAGCCATGACCATTTATCATATGATCCTCAACAGTGGTGAAAATAATTATTCATACTGCAGTGCATTATGGGAGTCTTTCATGTATTGAAACATGAAGCATTTTGTGTCTAAAAAGCAAGAACTGGAGTTCAGATTTCTGTATGTGTTGCACAAATTTTATATTCACTCCCTGTAAATATTTAGCCTGACTACGTCAGACTTCCTACTTCCGCTCAATTTCATTTCGCTTCTGTACTCAGTCTGATACAGCGTCAGAGCTTTCTGTTTTTCACCGGTCTGGAAACAGCCGGGCCAATCAACGAACAGAGGGCGGGCTGAGAGCCGTGACGTAGATGCTTAGCGCCGAGTTTTACATTGTAGGTTAGAGAAATCGAAAACCGAAACGACCGCGGAAATGGGAAACGAGACACGGGATGCAATTCGCTCTGTTATGGAGAACATTCAACTCTTTTTCAAACTGCACAAGTCGTTTACAGCCATGTTCACTCCGGTATTTCGCTCGCATCATCATGTGTTAACAACAGGTTTACAGTGGAAGTTCAATCATAGATTTGAGTTCGATGCATGATGTCTGTGCTTCGATGCGGCTGTACAGGCGCATAACATACGTCATAACTAAACATATCTGATTGGCTACGGGTAACCAATGATTTTAAACTTCAGACAAGCGCCCCCTAGTGAGAGAGAAAACACTTCTCTATTATGCCATTCCAGACTCTGTCTTCGAAGCAAAGTGAAGTAGCAGAGTCTGGTATTACCAGGCTAGTAAATATTAGAATAATGCTCTTTTTGTGTATGCTGTAGTGACACTGGGATTATTCAAAACATGTAAAAAAAAAAATAAATAAAGCATTATTTGAGATATATTGAAACAGTTAATTGGAACTGTATATACACAGATCTCTCTTCTCCACAACATCACATACAGAGAGAGATCTAACACAACATGTCAAGGGTCAAGAGCACAACTAAACCAAACACTGAACTCCGTGATGGTGACATAATTTTAACCAATAAAACATCAACATCTGAGTCACAAACAACTCTCAAGTTAAATCCAAAGTCCTCAAAGAGTTAAAGTTAATGAGATAATTAAGTGACTAATTAAATTATGATTGTGCATTAGTGATGAACACCTCCTGTTATTGAGAAATACAGAGGATCGGATGATTTATTGGCTAAAATGTTGCCACCATCATGGAGATCAGTGTTTGGTTTAGTTGGGCTCTTGACCCTTTTAATAATTCAAAGTAACTTGCTTTTAAACACTTGCTGCCGTGTTACATAGTAAATATTAACACATTGCTTAAATAAAAGCTTGAAATAACAAATTAAATTGTCCTTTTTTTCTAAAACATTGAAATGAACATCATGAAGGTGTTTCTCTTTGGTTTGTTAAATGATGTTCAGCTATTAACTACAAAAAAAGTCCTATTAAGCAATTATTATTGTAATGCTTAAATACTTGGGGGGGGGGGGTTGTACAGGCTCAGGATTTTAGATATGAACACTTATCATATGATCCTCAACAGTGGTGACGATAATTATTCATGCTACAGTGCATGCTGGGAGTTTTTACTATGGTGTTACCCAGCATGTCACCATTGTTGAGATTCATATGCTGGGTCATGATGTCTGTGCATCTTATTAGTGCAATTTTTCAAAGAATTTATATTTATTAGATTTCAAATTAATTCATTATAAATATTAAACCAGCAGTTCAGTTGCATGTGGCAGTTCCACAAGGTAGGCTATTTAAAAACTGAACGTATGTTAAGTGAAATAAAATTGTTTTGGAAATAAACAGGCTGATGCCTAGTAATTACTTCATCGTGTAAAACCAGCTAGTAGCAGCTTTCTGCACAGCACTGATCGCACTGCTTTATAACAGCACATGTACTTTTACAGAGAAATCTCTAGCTCAAGAAGCCAAAGGTCAAGAGCCCAACTGAAGCAAACACTGATCTCCATGATGGTGGCATAATCATAATTTTAACCAATAAAACATCATCATCTGATCCTCTGTAACACATAATAATGGCATTTGTCAATAATGCACAGTCATCATTTAATTAGTCTCTTAATTATCTCATTGACTTTAACTCTTTGAGGAATTGGGATTTGACTAGACTAGTTTGTGACTTGAATGGAATGACCTGGTTCCTCCTCTGGTGAAATCAGCTGCTGAGTTCATGGGTGGAACAAAAATATGGCAGGACTTTTACTTTTCCGACCTGGACTTTACACCTCTGTCTGTAATATATCTGCTTGTTTTACTCTCATTGGGCACCAGGTTGTATTGTGAGCAAATTAAGTTTCCAGAAATTAACCCTTTTGTGAACCACTTGGCTGAAAATCTTAATGCTTCATGAGGCTTCATCTTGCAATCACTACCCAAGGGGTTTATCCCAAATAATAAATGTGTTACAATAATAATAATAATAATAATAATAATAATAATGGAAAATCATCCAGACAATAACCGTAAGAATTACTTACCGTTACATCTTCATATACTGATTCGGGCAACTTCTCATCCGAAGTTTGATATATGTTGTGATAAGTTTTAGACTGATTCATCTTTGCTAATAAAAGAAGAAGAAGAAGATGAAACAACAACAACAAATACTGAATAGACAAGTAACTAATGCGTATAAATAACTCACTATACAGCTCACAACTACATCCAGACCTTCAGTCTTTTAGTTACTAGTCAACTGACCTGATCAATAAACTATTGATAACTAATTTTCTCACCTGAGACTCCTGTGTGTCTTTTCTCTTCTTCATCCTGCTTTGCCTTAAAAACAAATTAATATGTTTAATAAAAAAGTATAGATGTAATATGTGCTTGTAGAGCAATCTTGGATTTAAGTACATCTATATAATGATAATTCAATACTTCTGACCAATGAACAGTCTTACATATTATACTTTTTTTTAATCATTAGGGTTGTTCTATTTGAAGCAGATCATCACCATCTGACCGATCGGTGTATGACATCAAAGAACTGTGAGAGTGAATAGAGAGGAGATGCTACATATGCTTTCGAATCACTCTCGCGGTGCTTTGATATCATACACCGATCAGTCTGTGCAGTGCCGCTTCAACAAGCCTAAATCCCCATTCACACCGCCAGGAACTTTTTTGTTGTTTATCGCTTGTGGCAGGCAACTGAGGTCACTAGTGGGCATTCCCACTACTGGTTGCTACCCCCTTAACACTCCACTACAGCAGATTTGGCAAGCCATGAACAAAAATCTTCAGATTATAATGATTATGTTTAAATCTCATCCTTGTATGACCTGATTCACAGAACTCATTTACAGTGTTTTTTTCTATGTAAAACTTCCATTATTGATTATAACAGCTTTGATTCCACAAGGAAAGAGTCTATATTTTCTATAAATTTTGTAGGCATTTCTTGCAAGTGATTTTGATTTATTTTTTGCTTTATTAAAAAGTCTTATTTTAAGGCACACAAAGATAACAAGAATCAGCGTATGAATCTCAACAACGGTGACAAACAGCATATTCAGATAAACAGATCTACTCTTAACATCACAAATCTAGATACTAAAAATTCACATAAAAACAGCAAAAATAAAATATATTTAGAATACAAAGTTTAAAAGACAGTTCAGCTCATAATTTATTCATGCCGCAATGCATGATGGGAGCCATGGATGTGTTTTTCTTGGCTACAACATGCTTTTTTGATGGTTACCATTTGTTGTCACGCTGATTCTTGATGTCTCTGTGTCTAAGCTAAATAACTCTTTCATTATTTAGAACAAATTTTTAAAAACATGTCACATTACGCCAGAAATGCTGGATCTCTTAACTTTATTTCACCTTATATATATATATATATATATATATTAGGGATGCACCGAATCCAGGATTCGGATTCGGCCGAATACTGGGCTTTTTCACGGGGTTCAGTTTCAGCCGAACCTTAGGTTTTTTTTCACCAAACCGAACCCTAGGCTAGCGCTACGCTGGTTGATGTCACACGGCCACAAGGCCCGACAGTACGCTCTAAACTTAACTGTTCAGGAATCTTGAGCGGCTGGGACGATTTATACCGTAGCAATACAGAGCCAGCCAGTCACATCAGGTGCTAACGTGGAGATAAGCATTTTTTTCGGCGAGCCTTTGATTCCTCTTAGAGAGGATCCTCTTCAGTGGTGGAAGACAAACCAGCAGCGATTTCCACTGCTGGCAAAAATGGCAAAAATCTACCTCTGTGCCCAGTGAAAGACTTTTCAGTACTGCTGGGGACATTCGTTCCCACACTCGCAACCGGCTGTCACCTGTTAATGCAGAGTGTCTTGTTTTTTTTTTTTAAATGAAACTCTCATTTCATGTGAAAGATTAGAGGGTTTTGCGTTAATTTAATTATGATGCAGGAGATGTGTGTGATCTTCCGTAATATTTTTCGTAATATTTGGCTACTGTTCTAATCGTAGCCTATCCTACTGTTATAAACGAAAACTAAACAGCCTACTATCCCTGTTTATTGAGTTAATGTTCAATTACATTAATTTCAGTTAAGTCACCAAACATATTCAGATTTCTAAAAAGAAAAGAAAAACATTTTTCTTTACATTGCTGCACTTTTATTGAAAGGTTTTGGTTGTTTACTTGGGTAAGCATAAGCTTGGTAATTGTCAAAAAAGTTTTTTCTCACTTGTCATCCTGGCATAATGTTGCATATTCCTTTTTTTTGTTTTTTTTGCATTTAAAATAAAATAAAATGAAAAATACATTGCTGTGGATGTTTTTTACTTCATTAGTGTGTTTTACTGTGATAATGGAATAAGGATGCGAGTAGGATTCGGTATTCGGCCGAATATTAAACAGTGGATTCGGTATTCAGCCGAACCCCAAAAATCTGGATTCAGTGCATCCCCAACATATATATATATATATATATATATATATATATATATATATATATATATATATATATATATATATATATATATATATATATATATGCAATAAAGAAACCCAAACTCAGGCATTCAAGTCACTCCTAAAGCAACTAAACCAACTAAACCAACTATGATGGTAACACACCAATGGTGATTTTCTCGATTGGTGATTCTGTTTGTTAACAGCAGGTGTCTTCAATAATGGTCAATCATAACTCAATTAACTTCTTAATTATCTCATTAACTTCAACTCTGCTTCAGTGTTACTTTTAACACTGCTTCAGCGTTTATATGAGTCCTCACTCAGAGTGTTAAATTAACACTGGAGATTTTGCTGTGTATAGTCACAGATACCGCATAGACAGTCCGACCCAATACAGCTCAGTTTTTATACGTATGTTGCTCTGTCAAATGGCAGAAACTGTTTTATGTAGGCCATTCTGAGTCTACACCATGCTTTTTCAATGAGGGGGAAAGGACTGTTTTCCCCAACTCTTCCCAAACAGTGATGATGCGACACGGAACAAGTCAATGGGGCTGTCACGTGATTAGGGAGCGAGTCAAACTCGACCTGAAAGATGAACTAATCAATTATCTTTCCGGCTCAGACTGCACTGGTTTAGCATATGGGGCTGTCACGTGATTAAGGAACGACTCGACCCGAGCTGTCTATTCGGTTTTCCATGTAAATGATTCTGGTATTACTTTTTTTTTGTCTAAAATGCATAATTATATTAATATATTTTAAACTAGCACTAGATTGCGCTAGTTATGATGAAAACTTATAAATTTATGTGTTATTTTACTTCAATTATGTACATTGTGACGCTAACTAATTAGCATCATATGCGTAGTGTGCCAGAAATGGAGAAGCTGTTGCATGTTGATCCACTGATTATTTCCCCCTATTACAGGTATGTTGTTTAATTAGTTATGTTTTGTAAAAGAAAATAGATTTAGTTGACTGTGAATGTGTATTGTACCCATAGTGTTACAGGAGAAAATCCTATTTAATGGTTCATGCTATTTGTGAAGCAACATATAACATATAGGAATACTGATTTGTTCATACAAATGGTATTATATATATATATATATATATATATATATATATATATATATATATATATATATATATATATATATATAATTTAATGTATAAATACTTGAATAACTGCATAAGTTAATAATGTTATATAGATTTTATATCTAATGTAATCTTGTAATCTATTTATTGTAATGTTTTATACACTCTTATGTAACATTAATAGGAATGTTAATGTTATGTATAAGAAAGCTGCTGTGATGGTGTGTTTGTGGAACACATTTGCAGCATCAAAGAAAGCTAAAGTGACATGAGATCAGGCGATGGCTGTTATCTGTTGATGGTTTTATTATCATCATCAAACAACCCAATTCACTGAGTTTTTTTTTTAATCTAACAACTATGTTGTTCTATTCGTACACTCATTACAAACCTTGTGTTCAGCAGTACTATAACAATCAGTTAAAATCTTTTAACAAACATGAGCTTAAAAAAACTTAACATACACTGACACACACAGACATCAACAATCAGCGTATGAATCTCAACAATGGTGACATGCTGGGAGCCACCATAGTATAAAACTCATGACTCCCAGCATGCATTGCTGCATGAAGCATGTTACCATTTTTGAGATTCATGTACTGGTTATTGATATATATGTGTCTCGAAAGTTTTTTTCTCCCAAAATGTATTTAAAAGTAAAAATTCAGAATGTCTGATCTGAGGGAAGAAAGTATTGTTTCATGAATATTGTTTGTTAATAATAAGTAACCACTTTGGATCAATGATGCAAAAATCTTCCTCAACCATTTTTCCTCATGGTGATGAAAGCTATATTGCCTTGTCGTTGCTTTTGGCTCATTTCATAACAAATTATGTGTTTTGATAAACCCTATTAATGGAACCACAAACTTACTAAGCCAAGAGTCAAACTACCCAACTAAAGCAAACACTGATCACAATAATGGTGATCAAACATTTCCAAATAAAACATCAACATCTTAACCTCTGCTAATTCTCAAAAATAACTTCTGTAGACGTCTGACAGAAATAAAGTCAAACTGGTTAGTAATAAGGGAAGCTGGTAATAACGTGTAGTTTTTTTTTTTTTTTTTGGGGGGGGGGGGGGGGGGGGGGGGCGGTGGCTTGATGTCAAACAGTCATTGGATTTATACATCAACCAGATTTTCATTTTCAACCAAAATCCAATGTCTAACCAACATTGGAGTCTACATCCTGTGCCTGCTGGGAAGGGTCTAACCTTAGTCTAGCTCTTCGTCTGCATTTAAACTACCGCTGTCACAAAATTGGCATGCATCCACTTTCCCAGCATCTATGACTATCCAATTTTGAAAAAATGGTTGACATGCCAAATTAAACTGAGATATCTAAGCAGTGTCATTATCTGGTGATGCACAAGCACATGCGCGTTTGACTCACGTGGACACCTGTTAAAAACAATGTGACCGTTTAGTTAGCCCTACATGACTGAAATTCTACTCAAACACAACAAGTAAAAGAAGCCCGCTACTTTCAAACTCTAATCAGGGTAGGCTACTAGTCTAGACATTTGAAGCTGATGTCAGCACATCACATGTTTAGTGCATGAGATGTAATTGCTTAGATTCCAGTTAAATATCTCAATGGTTTTGCTCACAGACTGTTGATATGAAAATTAAGACCCACACCATCCAAAAACCCAGCTACATCTCTGATTTGACTCAAACTCCATTTAATGTAGTGTAGAGAACAAAACACATTCAATGAATGTGATCCGCCACTGTCATGTGCTCTCTGTGTCTGATGGTGACCGGTCCATGCTACACAAGCAATGTGCAAACTTTGCACAAGACTTATGCCAGTGAATGTATTTTACCAAAAAGTGACAATAAAAAAAACTGACGGCGCTTTCGAGACGACAAGAGACACATCTACTTCATATGCTGATAGCAGTATAACTGTTTTAATTTATTATTTTAATGTTTCGTTTGATGCCCAAACATAGTGAGAAATGTATTTCGTGTTAAACAGGTTTTTGAAAGTCGGCCCTAGAAATAAAGCTGCTCTTAATTTTCATTGATGACTGCAGAATTAAACATTTTAATTATAGGCCTATAATTAATTGTAGGATATAATAAAGATTTGTTTAAGACCTTATTAAAACATTTCCTATGAGGAGTAAGCTAATTCTCTAAGCAACAGTTATGCTGTGATGCACAATGAAATTATTGTGGTACAAATTAATTTTATTTTTATTTTAATAATAAAAATAACCTTATACTAATACCCTTTATAATAATAATAATGTGAAATCCCTACATTAATTGGAAATGCCAACTAATGTCATGGAATTTTACATTTACTGTTCCATCGTGGTGGAATGTCCTACCCAATTCAATCCGAACAGCTGAGTCCTTAGCTATCTTCAGGAAATGGCTTAAATGCTTATATTCCATATACCTGACACTCTAACATCAGCACTTTATATTCATTTATATTTATATATATATATTAGTTTTCTTATTAATAATAATAATAATAATAATAATAATAATAATAAGACCATTTAACACTTGCACTCTTTGCAATACTCGCTTACTTTTTATTTAAAAAAAATCATTATTTCCGTCAGTGCTTGATATTATATTCTTCATATAAATTAAGGCATTCTGCAAATTGTTTCTTACTCCTTTTGTTAAGAAAGTGTTTGGGGAAAAGTCATTTAGGTATGAGGCTCTGGCAGATTGGAATAATTTACATTTAAATGTACAATCTCAAGACTTCATTTTATATGTTTAAAAATGGTTTTCTCATTAAAACTTCTTGTAATTGCTTTAGATGATGTATCTTTGCTTATATTTATAAACACTAGGTAAATATAAATATAATTGTTAATATTGCATGTGTTAATATTGTAGTAGGATGTGTTGTGTAGTTTTGACTGCTATGGTCATTGTTGTTTGTTTTTATTATGCACAGCAAAAAAATCCAGAGTGAAATTAACTCTGCATGGAGAATATGTGAGACCACACTCAAGAGTGTGAAAGTCTTAAAATAGGAGTGTTAAATTAACACTAAAGTTGAGTTAAAGTTAATGAGATAGTTAAGTGATTAATTGAGGGATGATTGACATTTATTGACGAGACCTGATGTTAACATGCAGAATCAACAAAGATGAAAATCGCTATTTTTATGTCACCGTTATAGTGGTCAGTGTTTTATTTAGTTGGGCTCTTGAGCCTTACTTTTTCAAAGTCAGATTTGGCTGTTACAACTGAATTATAACAAACAGACAAAAAAACATGGACATTTGACCTGAATCACCAGACTCAATTAAAGCCTAAACAGATCTGACTGACCTCATTGATTATAACAACAATATGTGATTGTACAGTAACCACTAACTAAAAGGATTTCTTGAAAGTTGCTCTGATAATAAAAAAAAAATCTTGTTTAGGCACACACATAAATCAAAAATTAGTGTAGGAATCTCAACAATGGTGACAAACCACATATTCAGAAAAAAGCCTAACTAAAGCAAACACTGATCACTATAATGGTGACATAATTAAAATAGTGATTTTCATCTTTGTTGATTCATGGTCAATCATCACTCATTTAATCACTTAAACTATCTCATTAACTTTAACTCAATCCTATTTGAACACTTTCACACTCTTGAGTGTGGTCTCACATGTACTCCCAGCAAAGTTAATTTCACTCAGATTTTTTTTGCTGTGTGTTATTTAATTTTTGTGTATTAACACCCCATTGAAAACGAGACGACCACCCCCCCCCCCCAAAAAAAAAAAACTGTTGCAACAACAATAATAATAATAGTAATTAAAAAAAACATCTGTAAAATCCAGACAATAACCATAACAATAACTTACCATTTCATTTTCATATACAGTATCCATAATCTTCACATCAGATGTTTGACATATGTTGTGATTAGGTCTGGACAGGTTCATCTTTGTTAAAAAAAAAAAAAAAAAAAAAAAAAGAACAGACAGGTAACTGATGCATGTAAATAACTCACTATACAGTTCACAACTACATTTAGACCTTTCAGTCAACTGACCACGTCAATAAATTACTGATAATGTTTCTCACCTGAGACTCCTGTGCGTCTTTTCTCTTTTTCACCCTTAATGTTTCACATTGAAAAGATAATGAATATGGTTCATAATAAAGTATAGAAATAATATCTAGATAATTGCTTGTAGAAAAATATATCAAAATCAACATTTGTAAAAAATAACTAGACATTATCCATGTGACTATTTTTTAGTCACTTAACATTATTTAACATTATAAATCCAATTATGCACCAGCAAACAAATACTATGCACATCTTACCAAACCAGGACCACCATTATAACAACTGCAGCTCCAATAAACACTCCAATGAATATGTACAATATCACAGGACATCCTACACCTGAGACGAAATAATTAAATATCAGAAAGAAAGCATTTTTCCTACCAAACTTATTGGGACAAAGATCATTAAACATGAAACTTTTTTTTCTACTAATATTTACTGAAAATTATAACAGTAATGCTGGATTTTTCTTCAACATCTTAATTTTAATAATATACTCACACATGATATTTAAAGTCACAGCATCAGAGTATGCCTCTCCATGTTCAGTAACGGACTTGCACTTGTATTCTCCACTGTGATTAGAGCTGATCTTTGAGATGCTGTAGATTCTTCCAGATCCTACAAATGTTCCTCCTTTAAACCAGCTGAAGTTCAGAGCAGGAGGATATGAATCACAGTTGCAGCTCAGAGTCACTGAATTACCCTCTACTAGTTCACAACATGGACTCACTGCTACAAATGTGTGCTTTGGAGGATCTATAAGTAAATTGATGTTATTTTTAGGTAATCTTTAAAATATATAAAAAATTCTGTACTTCAGCAGAGATTGTATTAGAATTAGAAACCATGTCACAGTCTGAATCTAAACTTATATGCGATGGAAATAAGGAGAGTAATGGAATCAGAAAAAAAGTGCATTTAAACTTGGGACGGTCATGCAAAATGTAAAAAGCCAGGCTGTGCAAGTGTGGCAGATGCATGCACTTGTACTAAATAGACACTCAGAATAATTGTTGATAAAAGAAAAAATGCATATATATATATATATATATATATATATATATATATATATATATATATATACAGCAAAATCCCCAGTTTTAATTTAACACTCTGAGTGTGGACACAAATAAACACTGAAGCAGTGTTAAAAGTAACACTAAAGCAGAGTTGAAGTTAATTAAGAAGTTAATTGATTTATGATTGACCATTATTGAAGACACCTGATGTTAACAAGCAGAATCACCAAAGGAGAAAATCACAATTTGTGTGTCACCATTATAGTGGTCAGTGTTTGCTTTAGTTGGGATCTTGACCCTTCAGCTATTAACTTTAGATTTTTTGTGCCTGTGGTAACTGAGTTATAACAGACAGACCAGAGCCAATGCTATGTTATGGAATTGATTGTGGTTTGGAGTGCCATGGAGTGAACTGTCATGGAGTGGCCAGAGTTCAGGTTTCTTTACTGTGAACTTAAATTAGGTGGATCAGAAAAGTGATACAGCATTTTTGGCATAATATGAAATGTTTTTTTAAAAGTTAGTTCTACATAAAAAAAAAGAGTTATTTAGTTTAGACACACAGGAATCAAGAATCAGCGTGAGCATCAAAAAAGCATGTCAAAAACTCATCCATGGCTCCCATCATGCATTGCGGTATGAATAAATTATGAGCTGAACTGTCTTTTACACTTTGTATTCTAACTATATTTTATTTTTGCTGTTATTATGTGAATTTTTAGTATCTAGTTTTGTGATGTTCAGAGTACATCTGTTTATCTGAATATGCTGTTTGTCACCGTTGTTGAGATTCATACACTGATTCTTGTTATCTGTGTGTGGTGTGTCTAAAATTAAAACTCTTTAATAAAAATTAGAAAAAAATCATATGTATAGAAGTTGTGTATTCAATATTGGTCAATCATAACTCAATTAACTTCTTAATTATCTCATTAACTTCAACTCTGCTTCAGTGTTTATATGAGTCCACACTGAGAGTGTTAAGTTAACACTGGAGATTTTGCTGCGTGTATATATATATATATATATATATATATATATGTCTGGTTGATTTGTGCTATACTGTCAGATTTTTCTATCTCCTATTGGGTAATGCAATTTGAAAATGAAAAATTCTTCTTTTAAACTTATAGTTTATACACTATAGTCTATACCTGCCTTAACCCTATACATACCCTTACAGTAATGCAGATACATTAAATATGGTTGTTCAGCATGAGAAAAAGGACACAGTATTGATGTGTGCATGTGCAGTAAACTCTGCTAGGACAATCTGATGGTTAGGATAAAATGTCAGGACACCGGAGTTTAGTGGCTTAAAATGATCTGATCACAAGCGGAGAAGTAAAACTGGGTTAAAGAATTTGAATAGAATTGGGCTTCAGTAATTTTGCATTAATTGCTTTAAATTATTTTAAGAATTGTAAAATGAATTGCATGTGGTAATGTTAATGTTCACAGCCCTAATAATAAACAAAAATATGACATATTAAATATGACTGAATTCATACTCACACATAACACTGAGATAAGCAGAGAGTGCTGATGTGAGTTTGTGTCCCTGTAGAGCACAGCTGTATCTGCCTGCATCCTCTCTTCTGACTGACTGCAGCAGGAGTTGATTGTTTCTGTCTCCTATCTCAGTTAATGGCTGTGAGTTTCTGTACCAGATGAATGTTGCTCTGTCAGTCAGAGCGCAGCTGCTTTTACATGTCAGACGGACTGAATCTCCCTCTTTCACTGTCTCAGGAGACTCCACCTGAAGATCTGAACACAACACACACATTATATCTAGTGTTGCCTTCATACACTGATTATTATTCAACATAATGCACAGAAGAATAACCTCACGAAAGTCACCTGTGACAGTAAGATTCACTCCTGGATAACCGGTCCATTTATCTATATCGGTTATGAATCTGAAATAGTACATGTGTGAATCCTTCTGTGACACATGACTCAGTCTAAAGGTGCAGTTATGCTGTTTATCTCCAAGATACTGAAGCCTCTGACTGTATTCAGGGTCCTTAGACAGATCTGGAATTTTTTCACTATGCATTTTTGGTCCTGTGGTCCAGAACATTTCCTGGATCTGATGTCCAGTAGGGTATGTATAAGTGCAGTAGATTGTCACTGTTGACCCCTTTAGTGCACAGATGTCTGAATGACTGTAACTCACACCCCAATCAGCACCAGAAACCCCTGAAACACAGAATTCATACTGAACAAATAAACGTAAGCTTATTGGATGCTGAAAAAAAAAAAAAAAAGCTGTATGAAAAATCTTTTGAGAGTCTCTGAAGTGTTCAAACGACTCACTGTGAATCATGAGCAGAAAGAACAGCAGAAGAAGAGAAGCCATTCTGAATGATATCACTATGGCAACACCTACAACAAATGTACAATAATTTTTATTGTTTTGAAATGTGTTTTACTCTCTTACTGGATACTTTAAGGACAATACCTAGTAAAAAATAATAATTCTAAATAAGTAAATAAATAAAAACTTTCTTGTTTTCCTGTAATTCTCTCACTCCCATGCAGAGCTGGTTCTAGATATTTGGAGGCCCTTATCTGCAAATTTCACATTGCAGGCCCCCTGCACACCTTCCGTTTTTTTTTTTTTTTTTTATTTATTAATTTATTGTTTTTGTGAAAGAGGCGAAACTGCTAAGTAGAAAGAGTAATTAATTTCTAAATAGAATTGTATGCTTATCGTTCAATATATTTAACAACAGTATTTATGATTGAAAAACTAAAATGAAGTTTTAGCCTATGTTGGATCTGTAATGTAAAAACAAGTAGAGTTGAGAAGATGACAGTCATATACAGACAGTCATAGACGGAGCGTGTGTAAGACATGGGTCAGAAATTAACGGGGGCTTGGGGTCACCAAATGGCAACAAATTCTCCTAAAACAAAATTGTAATTCTTATTAAATAAAACCTATGATTGCTGTTGCAAATAAAGTGAAAATGAAAATGAAATGGACAGTGTTGGTTGCAGCATTAAATTTAGATCTGTTCATGTTGCATCAAATTTTATTTTGCGTGTTCCAACAGCAATGCGTATTATAACCAATCACACACGGTTCTGTGGAGCTTACACATTCATTCATCTTACAGTGTAGACAGCTTTATTGATGCTTGAACTCACATTAGACTGAAGTCTGTCATGTTCTGTGACTGAAGTGATAGTGTTCTGTAATAATGTAAATGTTCTTTGTTCGCTTTCTGTATATATATTTCATTTTGTTTGAATTACTGTGGAAACTAAAGCCTTTTAATTAGTAACTTACAATGTCAATGCTCTCTCCCCCTCCCGTCATCCTACACAGCAAAATCCCCAGTGTTAATTTAACACTCTGAGTGTGGACTCATATAAACACTGAAGCAGTGTTAAAAGTAACACTGAAGCAGAGTTGAAGTTAATGAGATAATTAAGAAGTTAATTGAGTTATGATTGACCATTATTGAGGACACCTGATGCTAACAAGCAGAATCACCAAACGAGAAAATCACAATTTGTGTGTCACCATTATAGTGGTCAATGTTTGCTTTAGTTGGGATCTTGGCTTGTAAGCAACGTATGAAGAACGGGCCCCTGATGTTTTATTCGTAATCAAAATTACATGAACATTATAAGCGCTAAACACTTTCATGCAGTGTATGTTTCATATTCAAAGCATTATAGAAGTATCAACTTATGACGTGCAAGTAATGATTAACCACCAGCTTGTTGAAAATCGATTCAAATATGTGACGATTCAAATTGGTTGAGATGCTAAACAAATCGTGATTAATTTAGCGGAAGGAGTTCATATGAATGTATGAGGGGAGCTTACTGTCTTTAGAAAAGTTTAGATGGCATTTTGTCATTTCATCTTGCCTCTGTATAATATAATATAATATATATACATAGAAGTGCACAGCTGCTTTGTTTACAGCAGAAACCAAGGAAACTCTTAAGTGCTACCTGCTGGCAGAGAGTGGCAGAGAGTGAATCTGCATCTCATTCAGCTTTGTTTTTGCAAAATATAATTCACATTATATTGCAGTAAACTCCTTTCTCAAAAATGACAAACATCATGCACTTTTAATGGAAAACAGTTATGGTCAAAATTTGGCCTTTTTACAGCTTTTTTAGTAGTAATTTATAATTAAAACTATTATTAAATAGTATTAAATGAAATTAAATGTTTATTTAGATTTCTTGGTGACTTTAACACTTGACAACTACCCATAGCATTGTGAAAGACAGTACTCACATTTTCACACTGAATTTTAGAGGAAGCAGATTTTTTTTTTTTTTTTTTGAATGTATTAGGCATTTACATAACTTTTAACATGGTTTAAGTGAGTATAACACATTGTTGGAGAAACACAAACCCAAGCACGCACGTCTCACACCCATTTACACTAGTTACTATAAAATCAATTCAAACATGCTCTGAACTGACAATCTTCTCATGTATACAACTGTAAGTGATATACTCACGTAAAATATTTTCTTCTGCTCTGTTCGTTCAAATGTCGCCTCACTCAGGAACTCTGTTTACCACAAGCAGATGGGTGGATCTAGGATATAGTGATTCAGATGGAGAAAATCCTAGAAAACAGGATTGGGCTGCACTTGATTGGGCGGTGCTACATGTGTCCTTAAAAACTCTCATTGGCTCAGTCTTTCATATTCATGACAGGAAATATTTTTGTAGTTGTATTGTTCAAGTCTGTGTGAACAGGAAACTTTACACAAATCCTTTGTTATATTGCATTTAGAAAATAATAATAATAATAAAAAAATGTAAACAGAATTGTAACTGAGGACTTCAAGTAGAGGAAGGAGTCATAAATTAAGTGATTGATAAAATGTGGAATACTTCATGTAAGCATAGTATATCGAGAAATGAATCAGTATTCATATCATAAATAACATATAGTTCGGTGCAGGATAATAAATAAATTTAACAGCAAATGAACTGACAGTGAACACACACACAAACACACACACACACGGGTGCATGCACTTAATGCACACACAAACACACACACACGGGTGCATGCACTTAATGCACACACAAACACACACACACACCCCTGATATCTTTTCCTGTAATTCAAGGTTTTTCCGGGTACTGAGAAGTTAATTTAGAGATAATTTTACAAAGGTTTGATTACAATTTAATATAAAAAAAAAAAAAACAAATTGAAAAAAAATCCACTGTTCTTGTGGCTCTAAAACAGATACTAAGAATTACTGATTTATTATTTGATTGTTTGTTACTGGAATGGGCGTTGCTGTCTCGATTGCACCTTTAATCCAAGTGTTAAGTAATGTCTAGATATATGTACTGTTTGTGAAGTGTATTATAACTCTCACAAAAAAAATAAAAAAAATAAATAAATAAATAAAAAGCCATGCAACAAAACAATAAACTTTATAATCTGAAGAGAAGATCTCAAGGAAAACCATTTGGTTAACTGTCCATTCACACTCCCTTAAGCCACCTCCCTTCCTCCTGGGCACATGGCCCAGGTCACTGAATGTTGACATGAAGTGTCTAGAACTCAAGTTACTTGCATAATGTGGTTGTAAGGAGGCCAACTGGTTGGAGTGGAAAAGAAAATAACGTTCTGTACAAAATGTTTGTGCAATATTCCAAAAACAGTGTTTTATTGGAAAGTGAAAAATTAATTACAGTTCATGAAAAAAAAAAAAAAAAAGAGAGAACAAAACACCAAGAATTTGCTTATTTGGCTAAACCAAATGGACCAAGTGTGCATCACTGCTCAATCCAAAATCAGAACAATAAAGCCCCATTAACAGAGAAAAAAAGGTTTGTAACAATCAAATTAAATAATATATACACCCAACACAACCAGAATTACATGTAAAAGAAATAAGTAAAACAACAACCATTAACAGAAGAGAGTTTAACAAATTTAGTGGCAAAACAACTGTTCCTAACTGACCACCCCCCCCCCCCCCCTCTGACATCACATCAAAATGGCAGCTTCCACAGGAAGTGATGTGGCTGTTATTTTAAAGCAGTTGGACCAAGATTTAGGGTTTGAAATAAAAGGAAATGAGATGGCAGATAAGTGTGCTAAGGACGCGACAGGACAACCAGAAATAGACCCTGGAAGTAAGATTGAGATTAACCAACTTTTGAAAATAAGATGGCAGAAACAATGGGAGGAAGAAAGAACAGGAAGATGGTTTTATAACATCCAAAGAAATGTGGGTAAAGGTAGAATGAAAAGGAGACCCAGTTAGACTAGATTTAGACCCATCTAGACTTAGATTTGGACATGCAGCACTTAATAGTACCTTGAATAAAATAATACAACATCATACAGCAAAGTGTGACTATTGTTATGAAGAGGAAACATTTGAACACATTATAATAAAATGTCCAATGTATGATAGTGAAAGAAGAATGATGGTTTGTAATTTGATAATAATTAAGATGAAGTTTGACTTGATAAACCTAATACAGAGGGACTCATATGAGGAATTTATTCATTTTTGAATACTTTATTTGATAATGACTGATATATGTGATAGGGGGTATTAGGAAAAGGGTTTTGTGAACTTGGCCCACACTAACCAGCAGGTGATGGTAATGCACTTAGAAGTTGAATGCCAAACACCATTAAAATCTACAAGAAGATTAAAGGTTTTATTATAGAAAGTGTGAACCTAAAAGTTTAACTGCAACAAGGTGTGTTGACAAATTTAATTATCACATCACAAAATCAAATTTTTTTCTTTATTCATTATTTTATTATTATTATTATTTTTAAATAAAAATCCATTGTTTCGGCCACTAATTAAAATTTAAAACACACATGTATACCTAACAATTGTTGACATGTTCATTTCCTATAAAGTGGATTTTCAGTGACCTTCTACAGCATGTGTAAATCAAAATCAGGCTTTTAACAGTTTGAATCCGATGACTCCGCGTGGACAGTGAAGGTTTCTGTAACGTCGTTAGCTGCTGGTAATTGATCATAGTCTTTCTCAGCTTCCCGACATTGCCCTCTTAACATCCTCAATAAATTGACATTTCAGGTCTCATCCATCCCATAACTCAGTTTATTTACTGATACTGTAAAAAAAATGATAGGACATTTCTGCATACAGTTCTAAGGGTTATTTGTGTTACATTTTAAATAAAGAAATCCTGAATAACTGGTGTATTCCTCTGAAATCATGAAAGAAAACAACATGTTTACAATTGCAGTTATTGTTATCATTTATTATTTTATTAAGATATTTGTAACAAAATACATTAGTAAAATAATACAGGAAAATGTAGTTGTATCTTGTAACAAAAACTCAAGTCACATAAATGCAGATTCACTTTAAATGCTTCCCTTCCACCTAAAAACCTATTTATATGTTGTATGAGGCATATGAATAAAGTAATATAATGTAAAATGGTTCCTTGCTGAATAAACATCTTTCCAAGCTTAATAAACAAAAATATAATTGTGCAAGATCTAAAACTACATAACTTTACAACTAAATAACCATGAAGCCATATGCTAATTAGTTCCCCTTTACCATGCACACGTGAAATAGGTTATGGATTTTTCATTTGTTTGAAATCATTTAAATTTGATTA
The DNA here is from genome assembly GCF_003368295.1 of Carassius auratus. Taxonomy (NCBI): domain Eukaryota; kingdom Metazoa; phylum Chordata; class Actinopteri; order Cypriniformes; family Cyprinidae; genus Carassius; species Carassius auratus. The sequence goes on along the minus strand of NW_020525600.1, from coordinate 470,137 downwards.
TTGTTAGAAATCTGTAAAAATAAGCTTTCACCCTCCACCATGAAAATCCTACATATAGCCATCATATAGTATCATATATATATATATATATAATTATATATATATATATATAATTGTTTTTAACAGTTTATAGTTAAATATTATTGTAGTTTTATTTGTATATATTTACTAGCATTACATATTCAGCTTTAATTTTAAGTAACTAAAACAATTAGTCTGTAAACATATATTTTCCCTCCACCAAAACATCTTAAATTAGATTAAAATATAATTTCTTATTTCACATCAGTAATATTGACAGCTGTAATATTAAGAAATGTGTATAATATATATATATATATATATATATATATATATATATATATATATATATATTTTTTTTTTTTTATCATTTGCTGAAAGAAGCTGAGACCATATCACAATTCACACTGAACCAACAGTGTTGTTTTGTCTGATCAGTGTGTTACCCCTGCATCTGCTGGTGCTGGTCAGATCTTATTTTTGCTTGAATGGAATCTTTGTTGGGTCATGGACTATCTGAGGAGTGAGTTACTGTATTACTTGGTCAAAGATAATGAAAAAAAAATTAAACATTAAAAACATTATTATATATATATATATATATATATATATATATATATATATATATATATATATATATATATATATATATATATATATATGTGTGTGTGTGTGTGTGTGTGTGTGTGTGTGTGTGTGTGTGTGTGTGTGTGTGTGTGTGTGAGAAATGTGGGGAGCGAAGGTTCAGTCCAGAACATGCTTTACAGTACATCTAAATACATTCTGAGTGTATTTAGGAAAAGTACAGCTGCAAAAAAAAAAATATGCATTGTTTGTAATGCATATATTTAAATGTGGACAAATAAAGATGTTTGATATATTAAAACATTTGTACCATCAATTATTTTAGCTATTTCTATGTCACCTATTTTTCTAGGAAGATCTTTAATAACAATTTGACCCCCTTTATGCATATGTGTTGATTTTGGTCCATGCATTCTAGGGTTAACAGGTTTTGCTCTGTGTTTTTTGGGACACTTTTGATGTTGGGTTTGAGTCCACAGCATCTGAAGCACTTCGTTCACTGCAGCGTAACCTGGAGAGGAATGAGACGAGAGGAGCTGAGTGACTTCATGAGATCAATTTAACCTCGGAAGCAGAATAGATTTTGATGATAATAAACAGGTAAGAAAAAGTGTTTAAAAGAGACTGGAACAGAAAAAAAATTATATATAAAATATTTGAAATTCTGATGTTGGCCTGAGAAAGCCATGCTTAAGAATTTGACATTTAAAAGGAGTAATGCTGTGCAGATAGACAGCAGATCAATGGCATTTTGTGTTTGTTTAAATTTTGATTTTTGACAGTTGGAGTTTTTATTCGATTTGGACAAAGAATTTGGATATACCAACGACTCCTATTACTTGTGAATGGGAGAAAGTATAACGTGGAATATGACGGAATAGCCCCGCCTTCTCAATATAAGAGCCAATCACTGATTGATAAAGTCATCACATCACTGCAGCTGCCTTTAGAAGCACTGGTTGCAGTAGAAACGTTAGCATTCTGAGACAACGCGCTATGACTGTGCACGCGCTGGTATGGCCTGAAAAAATAAGCTTTTTTAATGCTATTAGAGCATAATAAAATACATTTATGAAGCATTTGTTTTTAGATTTCATTGGTGATTTCAAATATGAAACTGAATCATAATCTTAGTGAACAGTTTTGGAGAATTTGATGTTTCCCCATTCAAAGAAATAGGAGCTGCACTCGCATGCCCGACAGGACACATTTGAAGGATGGCCACCGAGTGAAATCACTTGTCTTAAAGTGACTTCAGTTTTGGCTCATTTGAACATTCTGTCACAGGAAGGAAATAACAGATTAAAGTAACATATTAAACAAACTGATTCTGACATTCCTCTCTAAAGTTCAGAGAGCACCAAAATAAGAAGTGAAAACAACTGAAAAATTATTCCTTATCTCCAGCACTTTACTGCCATTATAGTGAAGAAACCACTGATCTATATATATAACTGGATCGCTCATCACGTTCTAAACTGCCAACAGACAGTGAAGCCACCGGAAGTGTTCGATCCGCCATTTTACTAATCCCTACCAGCAGAGAGCACCATTGAGTTACATTCAAACCGCTGTCCTAAAATATCTCGATTTGAAGCTGATCAGTCAAACGGGACTCGTTTTTATGTTATGTATAATTAAGTAATGTTTACTTCAGATGTTATCTGCAGTGTTTACGGTCTTTTGGGACAAGATAAGCGATATATTTAAATCGTGTAGGTGGGTGTGTCTGCTGCGCACTGACGACACAGGTAACTGATCAAACACAAAAATGGCTTATTTCTTTATGAACAAGATTATTCAGGAATTATTAAACGAACGTATTAGTATCAGAAATGGATTTTAATATATTACAATGAATTATACAATTATGTTGTTAATATTTCTCTATAATGAAATAAAAAAATAATAATTTACTATCTGGGAAATAAAGCTTTGTATTTATTTCTTAAATCCGTACTGTGTATATAGTCAGTTATTTCTCAGAATAAATTCAGATTTCAGAATGAACACTTTGTAGTTTGTTATATGTGCTGAGGTCGTGTCCGTCTGATGTTTATCATGTTCATGATGCTCACTACTGTAATGAACGTAGCTTTTTAATAAGTAGGGGACATTCCCGACACTTAAAAAATAACAGTTTACATGCCTAGGGTGTTCGCATTGTAATAATGTATAGTGATACTTCATATTTATAAACACTGACTTGTTAGGTGATGTTTTCTCATTAAAATCGTACAATTTCCTATTAATTCAATGGAACGTTTTCGCACACTAGGGATTACCAATATGGCGGCGCGGCGGCTTCACTTTAATGACGTCATGAGCAATCCAATTCTATATTATAGATCAGTGGAAGAAACCCAGAATCCAGGAGCAACCAAGAACCACACACTGAGCCAGTGTTGAAATACTATTTCATATGAACTTTTTACATTTTGTATGTTCAATTCAATTCAATGCAACTTTATTTGTATAGCGCCTTTTACAATACAAATCATTACATAAATAAACTCACTCTTTCCTGTTGTAGCCTTCAGGACCCAGCACAATGCAACCACGTATCCAATCACGCACAGGACTCTTATAAAGTGCAAAGGTCAACAGGGCCAAACTGAAGAACACCAGCCCCACGATCACACACACCCAAATCACCAGATCCATTTTTGAGCTGAAAACCTGAGTTCAAAATATGTGCTGTTCTTAGTATTCACTATAAATGCCAATCATCTAATGTAGATTGGATTTGAATTATGCTAGTGCATTCAATGCTTCAGTATTTTGAAAGTATTTGTTCTCTTTCATACCTGGGCGGCTGTGGGCGGCTGATTTGCAAAAGGTGGACGGCTGATTTGCACAAGAGCGAATGTGGACAGATGATCACAGGAACACACAGTGTAGCTGCTGCTGGTCTTTAAAACAGAACATCCATCTACAATCCACTCGCTGATATTCCAGTACACACAGGACAGAGAACCGTTGGGATCAAACTCCTGAAAAAGATGAAGGATCAGGCAGTATATATCAGAACTATAAGATGTTTTTAGATGCTCATCAGTGCTCAGAAAAAAACAAAATAACATATCAGTCTCTCACTCTGATGTGTCTGAATGTGAAGTTGACTGGTTTGGTGAGTTTAGTGTAGGTGGTTTTGGGAAGAGTAACTGAGATCACAGTGGACATCATGGTTTTAATCGTGTTTTCTGGTGTGTTAAAGAAGTCTGGCTTCAGTAGTTTCTCCATCGTGTTGTAGCTCATGAAAGCCACAGCAGCTGATCCTGTGTGACAGAAACAGAAACTACAGTACATGCAATACTATGTAAAAACTATCAAAACAGAAACATTTCACATACCTCCATTGTTGTTCCTGGCAATCCCAATGAGATCGATGTCCACAGAAGAGTGTGTCGTGTTGAGTCGAGGGATTTTCTCTAAGGTGACCTGTGGTCCAACCATGAAGACTTCTACCTCTGATTAAACACAAAAGCAGAACACTGTAAGTGAGCACCAACATAAACTGCACTGACTTTCTGTTTTTATCTTTTGAGTTTGTGGTAATGTCATGTGAATGTTGATTGTTTTTATGCTCAAGGAAGCAAATATTCACAAACACACCGTGCTCTCCACAAATCATGAACTTCACTGTAAGTGAACCTGTGTTTCAAGACATTTCTATCTATTGCTGGATGACTTTGAAGCAAAATACTGACCTTTGACATCAACATAAAAATATACCTGCAGCGTTTGCTGCTCTCTGTTTAAACATCTGTAACTTTACACAATTATAGAGTTACTGTATCTGCTTTTATCAGTGTTGCTGTCTGACCCATCGCTGCTCTCTAGACCAGGGTTCCTCAAATCTTGTCCTGGAGGTCCACTTTCCTGCAGAGTTTAGCTCCAACCTTGATAAAAGTCACCTGCCTGTGATTTTCTAATGATCCAAAAGACATTGATTAGCATCGATTAGCATGTTCAGGTATGTTTGATTAGGGTTAGAGCTAAACTCTGCAGGAAAGTGGATTTTGTGCACTGTTAAAAATCGCTGTAAAAAAACGGCCAAATTTCGACAGTAACATACTGTTTTTCATTAAAACAGTGCATTCTGGGTAATATTCATCATTTTCGAGAAGGTAGCCTGCTGCTATATATCGTAAATTAACAACGTTCAAAGTCGACACTCAGCGGCTGTGTTTCAAATCACACCCTACACCCTCATTCACTATTCCCTACATGAGTTTACTAATATAGTCCACCTGACAGAGAGAATGAAAACTGATGAGTGAATTCAGACACTGATCAACAGCTGCTGTTAACGAGTAGAATCACTGAAGAAAACAGAAACAAGACACACACAAGAATTACAACTGACTTCAGCCACAGCCTTAGATAAAATCAACTGAAGATTTACCAACTTCACTCATTACTAACCAGACTGACTTTATTTCTATCAGATCAGAGATCGAAAGATCTTATTGAGAATTACAGAGATTTAGATGATAATGTTACTGTTTCGTTTGACGTCACCATTGTGAAGATCAGTGTTTACTTTAGTTGGTCTCCTGACCCTTGACTTTTGCACTTTACATTTTGTTTAATTGCTGTATTTGTATTTTCATGATACATCTGTTATAGCAATATTAATTTTGATAGTCAAGTGATTATGTCTATTTCTGTCAGGCATGATCTACTAGACTGACTTAAAGTGTTGCTTTAGTAATCAAATATTAATTTGGTGTTGAAATATTTGAGTGAATGAAACAATTTTTTTTTTGTTTTTTTCAATTTTGTAAGATTGAAAAGTAGTGTCTCCACAACACTCAAAGAGAGAAATCAACAATCAGCATATGAATCTCAACAATGGTGACAATCAAAAGGTTCATTAAGCAATGCATGCTGGGTACCAGCACAGGATAAAACTCATCCATGATTCCCAGCATGCATTGCGGCATGAATAAATTATGCCCCTGAATTGTTCACTTATTTTCTTGAATTCTTATGTGCTTATAATTTGGCATTTGTTTTAAGTTTTAGTAGCATGTGTTGTGATGTTCAGAACTGATATGTTTATTTATTTTGTGGATTGTCACCATTGTTGTGATTCATACGCTGATTCTTGATGTTTCTGTCTAAATTTCAGCAAAGATTTTTTTTTTTTTTATTATGAGTGAAATTTTCTTAACAGTCTTTCATAACTTATGGCTCAGCAGTGTTCCTTCTTAAGCTGTAGTATCAATATTCAATAAGAGAAGAGACACGGGATTAGATCAGAAATAATAGTATTTGTTCTTGTCAATCTATAAACAACAATATCAGTTTTTTTCTCTTCTGTGTACTTTTGTTTTGCTATAACAGGTTCCAAAGGCGCATTGTTACAGCATGTAAAAAAAAAAAAAAACCTTAGTTGTTGAAAAGTCACGTTCAAGAGCCCAACTAAAGTAAATACTGATCTCCATCATGGTAGTGGAAAAAAAACACCTAAACCTATTTAACTCTCCATAAGTTCTTCTGTAGACATCTGACAGAAATAAAGTCAGTCTGGTTAGTAATGTGAATCTGGTGAAGCTGTTTTAGTAGTTGTTTAATCAGATCTTGAGAGATTTGATGTATTCTTTTATTCAGTTGATTTCATCTAAGGCTGTGGCTGAAGTCATTTGTAGATCTTGTGTTTCTCTTTCCTTCAGTGATTCTGCAGGTGTTTATCACTAATGCTCAATCATCAATTAATCACCGAATTATCTCATTAACTTCACTGATTCAGTGTTACTCAAGCACTCTGTAGTGTGCACACATTATAAGTGCTCATTTAAAACTGAGGATTTTCTTGTGGGGTTTAAAGGGTTAAAGATTTAAGATGAAGAAAAAACAGCATGAAACATAATTTAACAGTAATAAACTGTAATTAATTTACAGGAAACAAACTGTAGAAAAACAGTTATTTACTGGCACCCCTGCTGCCAGTAAATAACTGTTTTTCTACTGTTTCTTGCCGTAAATTAATGGTTGCCAGCAAAAAAAGTGTTTTTCTACAGTTTGTTGCCGTTAAGTCAAGGAAAAACAGTAATATACCGTAAAATGTAAACGTCAGATTTACCAAATGAAAAAAAAGTTAATTTAACTAAAATAATTGTGAACATCTATAGAAAAAAAATTAGGCAAAGTCATACACTGATAATGAGAGTAAATACTGAACTTGACTGTATTAATGTGTGTTTGCACAAGAGAGATTGTTAGTTTAATGTAGTTTTGTTGTTCACCATTGTGCTGGAGAGTAGAGCCGGTGCTTCAGTCAATGATGAGCCACAAATTCTGATTTTCTGCTGCTTTATATAAAGACAGTAAATGTGGAGCTGCTGATACAGTGATGATTTCTGTGTTAAGTACTTCAGCACATACATGTGCGGTGTAGATGACAATGAGCTGCAGTGATTTGAGTAAAAGTCATGTATTTAGTTACTTTATTACTGCACATTAAGTGTTTGCATTGTTATATTAAGACATATTCCTTCTCAGTGGACTCAAATGAAATAAGTTCATAGTACTAACATCGTAGGAATGCTAGTTTTAAAAACTAGAACTGTTTGAAGCAGTGGGAGTGGAGTTAATTTCCATGGTAGAATTTACGGTAAAATACTGTTAAAAAATAAGAGTGATAAATTAATGGTTAAGAGCTGTAAATTAACAGTACTTTACTGGCGCCCCTGCTGCCAGAAAATTACTGTTATTTAACGGCAAAAATTTTTACAGTGTGGTCCAGATTTGAGGATCCCTACTCTAGACTATAAAAAGTCACTGACATCACATATTCATGATCAATAATAATAATTGTGTCTTCACTTACCTACAGCAGCCAGAGTAAAACTGACACTGGCATTTGTGACTGTCGGCTTCACTAATGTAGAGATGAGTTTCTCACTGGTTTGTAACACATGGTTTCCAATCAAGGCTAGTTCAGTTGAGTTTTCTGATGAAGATGACTCTAAAATCTTCTCTGAAGTGTTGAATACCACCGTCAACATGTTCATCACAGTCTAATTTAGTGAACAGTTAATGTACTTGTAAATGCTAAGAGAACCATTCACACTGCACTGCTACATCAATCATATATTAAATTGATTTAATTCAATGATTGTATATTTTTTCTCTTGAAGACTTACATACAAAGGCAGCTCTTGAGCTGTAATGTACTCTATCTGCTCAGTATGATTTTGAAGATATCCTCTGGAGGTCTGACTCTGAAATCACAATTGAATTTTATAAAAAAAAATAAAATAAAAAAAAAACACTGAAAGACTTTGTGCACTGTGTAAATGTAAACATTCAGCTTACCACATATTGATCCTGCAGTGTGATACTCACACCTGAAATAAAGGAATTCCTCAATACATCATAAACATAGGGATATCAAACACAAAATTCCAGTCTAGAAACATGCGCACCTGCAGTAGTTGGACTGATTGTGGTTGGGATGGAGATGTAAGGCTCACAGAAGCAGGAGGATAAAGTGCTGCCGTAGCATGTACAGGTGTCCGTATTACCAAAGCAGTAACCGTTATAACCATAGCATACATAATTATATTGGTTTTGGTTTCTGTATCGCCAATAGTAGAAATACTCCATTGTTGTGTTGCAGAACATGCGATACTGAGCACCAGTGCATATGTATGTGTTGTTATAATCCCCACAGTCATATATCGGACTAACTGCTGCAGGGACAGTGATGCTACTGCTGTCATTTGTGCAGAAGCAGGAGGATGCAGTATTACTAGAGCATGAACAGGTTTCCTTATTACCAATGCAGTCACAGTTATTATTTAAACAGTGGTAATGGTATATATTGTACTGGAAATCATGTACACTTGTGTTGCAGTACATTTTATACTGAGCACCAGTGCAGATGTACGTGTCATTATAAAGCACACAGTCATAGACTGGACTAACTGCTGTAGTTAGAGCAATGATATTGCCATATGCCTTACAGAAACAGGAGGACAATGTGCTACTAGAGCACGTACAAGTGTCCTTATTACCAATGCAGTTACAGTTATTATTTAAACAGTGGTAATGGTATCTATCGTAATGGAAATCATGTACACTTGTGTTGCAGTACATTTGATACTGAGTACCAGTGCAGATGTATGATGTGTCATTATAACGCACACAACCATAAGCTGGACTAACTGCTTTAGTGAGAGCAATGCTATTTCCATAAGACTCACAGAAGCAGGAGGAAAAAGTGCTACTAGAGCACGTACAAGTGTCCTTATTACCAATGCAGTAACAGTTATTATTCACACACTGGTACTGGTCTTGGTTTTGGTATCTATATCTCCGATAGTAGAAATCATGCATTCTTGTGTCACAGAACAAGCGATACTGAGCACCAGTGCAGATGTATGTGTCGTTAAAAAGCACACATTGAGAGACTCTCAGTGGACTAACTGCTGTAGGGATGGTGATGTTATTGCTGTAGGTCTCACAGAAGCAGGTGGACAAAGTGCTGCTGTAGCATGCACAGGTGTCCTTATTACCAATGCAGTAACAATTATTATTCACACATTGATACTGGTATTGGTTCTGGTTTCTCTGATAGTAGAAATCATGCACTGTTGTGTTGCAGTACATGCGGTATTGAACACCAGTGCAGATGTATATGCCATTATATAGCTCACAGCCATAAGCTGGACTAACTCCTGCAGTGAGAGCAATGCTATTGCCATAAGTCTTGCAGAAGCAGGAGGAAAATGTGCTGCTGTAACATGTACAGGTGTCCTTATTACCAAAGCAGTTACAGTTATTATTCCAACATTGGAACTGATATTGGTTTTGGTATCTATTTCTCTGGTAGTTGAACTCATGCATTCTTGTGTTGCAGTACATTTGGTACTGAGCACCGGTGCATATGTATGATGTGTCATTATAAAGCACACAGTCATAGACTGGACTAACTGCTACAGTGGAAGAAATGCTATTGCCATATGTCTCACAAAAACAGGAGGACAAAATACTACTAGAGCATGTACAGGTATCCTTATTACCAATGCAGTTACAGTTATTATTCACACACTGGTATTGGTATTTGTACTGATAACTCTGGAAGAAGAAATCATGCATTTTTGTGTTGCAGTGCATGCGATATTGAGCACCAGTGCAGATGTATTTGTCATTATAAAGCACACAGTCAGGGTATGTGACTGGACTAACTGCTGTAGGGATGGTGATGTTATTGCTGTAGGTCTCACAGAAGCAGGAGGACAAAGTGCTACTGTAACATGTACAGGTGTCCTTATCACCAATACAGTAACAGTTATTACTACTGCAAAGGGACTGGTAATTGTTTTGGTTTCTATATCTCTGGTAGTTGAAATAATGCATCCTCATGTTGCAAAACATGCGATACTGAGCACCGGTGCAGATGTAAGTGTCGTTATAAAGCACACAGTCAAAGACCGGACTAACTGCTGCAGAAATAGTGGTATTGCTTGTACAGAAGCAGGTGGACAAAGTGCTGCTGTAGCACGTACAGGTGTCCTTATTACCAATGCAGTAACAGTTACCATTCATACAGTGGTAATGGTATCTACTGTAATGGAAATCATGTACACTTGTGTTGCAGTACATGCGATACTGAGCACCATTGCAGATGTACAGGTCATTATAATGCACACATTCATAGACTGGCCTAACTGCTGTAGGGGCAGTGATGTTATTGCTAAATATATCACAGAAGCATGATGAAGTATTAAAGTAGCATGTACATGTGTCATTATTACTAACACAGATACAGTTATTACTTATGCACTGGTATTGGTTTTGGTTTTGGTATCTCTGGTAGCTGAAATGATGCATTCCTGTGTTGCAGTACATGTGATACTGAGCACCAGTGCAGATGTATGTTCCATTATTAAGCTCACAGTTAAAAACTGGACTAACGGCTGCTCTTGGTTCAGTAGCAGTTGTGGATATGAAACCTGAGGATGAGAAAGATATGATCAAAGTCAGAAAACAGAGATACAATACCAGGTGAATTTCCAGCATGTTTAGCACATTTAATTTATTGTGAAACACACGAGTTTGCACTGTTTTTTCAACCCTTTGCAGAACTAAAGGATCTGTGGACTATACTGTTGATTTGCTTTTATTGTGTTGTATCAATCCTTTAAAATGCATTCAATATTTTCGGAATATTTAATTTAGATTTGTATGCATTTAGAATGCATTTTGGAAGTGAGATTAACTGGTCTGTTAATATGCGTTATATTCTTAATTAAATAATTTAAAAGTGAAAGTACTAAGAAATAAATGTAACCGACAAATGTAACCGACGGCATACATTTTTTTATAAAGTTCAAAGGTTTTATAAAGGATCAGCAGACATGTGTTTGAAGAAAACTATCGGCTTACACTTACACATTATTAAAGAGATGACAGTCAACAGTGACCAGACACCACCTGGCATAAAACAAAGAAAAATATTAAAAAAGGTTTTTTTTTGTTGTTGTTTTTTGTTTTCTACTATGAGAATTGGTTTACATTACACACACATATTACACGTTTTTCAAAGCAGATCTTTAGGACTGATATTCACCAGAAATGCAATTATTAAAAAAAAATCTAAAAATCAGAGTAAGGAGCTATTCAAACACAAGACAAACTCTTTACTCAACCAAACGTTGCTCCACATTACTGTGAGTTGACAGTTTACTATCGTCCTCTTTTTGAATTTTGTGTGCATTATTGACACACTGTTTTCCTATTTATCACTGTAAAGCTGCTTTATCACAATCTAACGGTACCCCTAAGGTGACATGGTCGGTTTACTTAGTTTTGTTGTGGCCACAAGATATTAATTTGAAGGAACATTACATTAGCTTGTGGGAATGTGATATTATGTTGTGGCCATTACCTTGACAAAATTATCTCGTGGCCACATTTATCTTCAAGGACATATTACCACATTCCCACAAGTGTGTGTGTGTTTTTATTTGTGTGTGTGTGTTTGTGTGTGTGTGTGTGTTTTAATATAATGTTTTAATGTTATGCATGCTGTACATTGTAAAAAGTGATATATATTACTATATATTTACTCAATAAAACTGTGGCAACAGATTACAAGCAATATTATTAATTAAATTTAACACATTCAAATTATTTATAATTAATCAAATGAGATGCTTACAAGCAATCATTCAAAATGAGTAAAATAACATTAAAACAATAAGTAAAATTTTTACAAAAATATTGGTTCGGTTGTAAAAAACGAGAAGCACCAGGCTGCAGCCTGCATATAGAGGCGGGGTTGCACATCACAACCCGCCCCATACCTACTCTGATTGGTTCGATCGTCTTTCATAGGCATACAAAATAGGAAATGTGTACATAGTTGGTGTACACTGTTAAAAATAATACACTATATTTACTTAAGCTTATTACAAGCAGATTACAAGCAATGTTATTAATTAAATTTAACATATAAGAATTCATTAGAATTAATCAAATGAGATGCTTAGAAATTAACCATTAAAAATGAGTCAAATAGCAAAAAAAGAAGTAAGTTTAAATAACAACTAAAAAACAGCCACAACAACAACAAAGCACGCTGTGTATGATCTCACACGCGGACGCTTCGATCCCAGAGGGCTCTCTTCGAGAAGTGAGCCGTCGCCAGCATTCCTCACGTTACCGGTCCCGCTTTCGCCGAGGCGCTCGACGCTCTGCCTTTCTTAATTTCTTAGTTTAAATTTCTTATTCTTATTCTTATTCTTAGGAGGAGATATATCACTTCGATGTGAATTGTATCACAAGCCAGACTGTGTTTACTTGTCTGAATGTTTGATTGAATTCAATTCTGAGGAATATAATGACAGTTATCTACCTTTGAGAAGTTAATATATCACTTCAATGTGTACTCTATCACAATCCAGACCGGGTTTACTTGTCTGATTGTTGGATTGCATTAGATTCTGAGGAATATAATGACAATTATCTCACTTCAATGTCTGATTGTTTGATTGCATTGAATTCTGAGGAATATAATAAAATATATTTAACTTGTGAAGTTGAATGTACTGGAGGGACTGCTGGGCAGGAGCAGCCCCCTCCGCATGCAAACAGAGCGTTGCCGCCCGAGTTCCCCGTTCGCTGCTCTCAGTTATTTCCACCAGTGAGTGTAGCGGAGCTGAGACGCTCGCCGCCCCTTCGGGGGCCTCTTACACCAGAGGTCAGTCTCAAGAGACTGATTCCCTTAGTAGATTATTTAGCAGCGTTGAAACCACTGCCAAATGTATCTCAGTAGGTCCTGCATATAGTAGAAAAAGGCTACTGCATTCAGTTTGGCTATCCACTGCCAATATTCAACAGGGTTAGACTGACACTAGTTGGCTCCCAGCAGGCTCTGGTTATGGAACAAGAAGTGAATACCCTATTAAGGAAGGATGCCATCCAGGTGGCCCCTCCACAAGACTGGGAGTCTGGGTTTTGCAGCTGGAATTTCATAGTTCCAAAGAAGGATGGGGGGTTGCATCCGATCTTAGGTTTACGTCAGCTGAACCACTCAGTTATGTCACTGAAGTTCAAAATGCTCACCATCAAGCAGGTTGTAGCTCAAATCAGATCCGAGGACTGGTTTGTCACAATAGATCTCAAAGATGCATCTCCATCCTTCCACAACACAGGAAGTTTGGGGTATGGTCATGAGTGGCCACCCTGCTAGCGGTCTGTGGAGCGGTCGCAATCTGACATGGTATACCAGTTGTCTAGAGATGCTAGCTGTGCATCGAGCATTGAAATACTTCCTCCCAGACTTGAGAAGTCACCATGTGTTGGTGTGCACCAATAACACATCAGTGGTCTGTTATATCAGTCACCAGAGAGATCTGCGTTCGCGCCCCTTGTGCAAACTGGCACCCCAGATCCTTTTGTGGTCCCAGGATAAACTCCTCTCGTTCGTGGCAGTGTATGTATATTCCTGGGAGATTTACTGTGGGAGCAGACATACTGTCTACACAATGGTCAAGGCCCGGGGGGCTTCACCCCGAGGTGGTGAAGTAGATATGGAGAGTTTTTTTTTTTTTTTTTTAAGATTTACTATGTACCACAGCCGCAAGTGTTTAAAAGCAAATTACTTTGAATTATTAAAAGGGTCAAGAGCCCAACTAAAGAGGTATAATTTAAACCAATAAAACATCATCATCTGATCCTCTGTAATTCTCAATAACAGCAGGTGTTCATCACTAATGCACAATCATCATTTAATTAGTCACTTAATTATCTCATTAACTTTAACTGTTTGAGGACTTAGGATTTAACTGAGAGTTGTTTGTGACTTGGAAGGAATGACTTGGTTCCTCTGATGAAATCAGCTGCTGAGTTCATGAGTGGAACAAAAATATGCCAGGAATTTTACTTTCTGACCCCTGACTTTACACTTCTGTCTGTAATATATCTGATTGTTTTACTCTTGTTGGCCAGGTGGTATTGTGTGCAAATTAAATTTCCAGAAATTAATCCTTTTGTAAACCACTTGGCTGAAAATCTTAATGCTTCATGAGGCTTCATCTTGCTATCGCTAATGGTCGCCAACTACTGGCCTGGCATGTATAACATAGTATTCTTTAGCATTGTGTTTTTTTTTTTTTTTTCAATGAAATCAATATTTTTTGTAAATTGTACTTAATTTTTTCATGTTTTTCTACTCATTTTGAATTGTTGCTTCTAAGCATCTAATTTGATTATTTCAAATTAATTCTAATGTGTTAAATGTATTTATTAATATTGGATGTAAAATATGAAACAATTTTATTGAGAAAATAAAGTTAATAATTTTTTACAGTGTATACAATGTTAAACTGCTTTCAATTACTTTTTCCCCCACATCAATCTATACACCATAATGGTGGAGCATAAACTGTTTTATTTTTTATAAAACAAAAAAATGGTTCCATTGCATACGTATTCATACCCTTTTCTGGGACAGTTGAAATTTAGCTCATGAGTAGGGTTGCCACCCGTCCCTTAAAATATGGAATCATCCCGTATTTGAGAATAAAATAGCGTGTCCCGTTTTGAATCAATACGGGACGGGGTTTGTCCTGTATTTTCGGAGTTGTCTTCAATGCAGCATCTCATGCAAATCATCCCACCTGCATTCTGTGAAGACTCGTCCTATTCTGCCCCTGATTGGTTAATACTCGTACATCGTTGGATTGATTGGTTTGTTTCAGGTTCACGGCCAATCAAAGTCAGAGGAGGGCGGGTCTCTTGGTGGAGGGTGTATTGAGTCGTGTTTAGTATAGTATTGCCCATTTTGGCGATTTCTGTCAGACTGAGAATCGCCCCGAGTGCTCTCATAGACTTCCATTTAAAGAATTTTTTTTTTCAAACTGCAGGCACTGCAATGCAATCTCAATGAGTTCCAGGAGGACTAGCACTAACATGCTTTTGTCATGCATAAACTTAACTTGTGCAAGGATTGGTGGGAACAGTGACAATCCAATAATATTTAAAAAGTATTTAGAATTTTAACAACAAGAAAAAAAGAAAAATGACTTAATATCTTTATCAAATGTGATAACCCTGATGCCAACTCAAATTCACTTGTCAGTTGAACTTGATCGACATCATGGCGAATGTTTCCTCACTTGAATTCTATTGTGTCATGGAAAGAAATATTATTCAGTTATTGTAGCAATAAGGATGAATTGCAGGGTTTCCGCGAGGCATTAAAAGGTAATAAATTTACCAATAAGAATTTAAGGCCATAAATAGTCATAAAAACGTCCGGATTTTCCATACAAGGTCATAAAAAACATTTAGCCACGTCTTAAATTGATATGCTAGTCCATTAATTTGTTCTTCCATCAAAATGCGCTTGCAGCGGCAATGGCATTCGTTTCACCTGTTGTAGTTCTGTATGAGGAATCTGGGTGGTATCACACTGGTGTCACAGCATTACAGAACTACAAGGTCCATGCGGCAGCATACAGACTTGTCAAAAGGACTTTCACAGAAACCCGCGCGAACTCCGAACATACTGTATCATACTGAGTCACTGCTTAGCTTAATTGAAATCATCCTGGCTATCACAATGGGAAAATGTACCTTTAACGATATATGGCTCGAAGACGTTGCGTTTAGTAGCTGGCTCAAGCCTGTCGCTAACAATCAGTATCAAGCATCCAAACACAAGACGCGGAAAAGCTTAACTGAGTAGCTGGTTACTCGCGCGCTGTGTTCAATGCGGAGAGAGAGTCGCGTATCATGTACAGTCCCTCCTGCACATGAACAAACAAACATTAATCTCAGTTTTGAACAAACAAAAGGATGTGAAAGAGCCCAATTCAGTACCACGGTGTTCAGGTGTTCAGGGCTCATGCAGAGAAAGGCGTCTCAAAACGCTTGTACACCGAATTTGCTTCTTTCTGCTCTTGTGCTGACAAATACATACACAATATGTCAAAATACCCGCCTTGGAAAGAATGCTAAAAATTTTTTTATTGTTTTTTCAGTTATTTGTCAGTTATTTCTTAAATGAAAGTAAACAGTTGAGGAAAAATATGCGTTCATCGTCTCTTAAAGTGACCGCGCCTAATTTAGCTACTAGCTGCTGTAATGTTAATCCAAGAAAATGAAAGAAAAATCACTCACTGCTCTTGACTGCATTAATTTTAGTTTTAACAAGAATTTATACACAGTCAATCCAAAAATTATCCAGACTCCAGATATAATTTTTGAAACACGTATTTTACTAGTAGGTTCAGGACACTCATACATTTATGTAAGTGAGTATAAGCAAACTGTGACATACCCAAAGAATCTGCATACAGTGAACTACTAGTGAAATACATAGATATAATTGTTTTATCTATCTATGTATCTATATATAAAATTGGGACCAAAAATTATTCAGCACCTTATAAAGCACCATGCATTGCTTATGTGTTTTTTTTCTGAATTGCTAGTGCAACCTTTTCACACCACAGTCTGAACAAAATGAAGCATTGCTTGGTAATTGGTCAACAAAGTATTGATAGTTGTGTAAATATTGTCATAATAACAGTTGTCTGTAGTTTTGGTTGACTGTAATACATTACGTACATTTCTGTCAAAGTTATGACATTATCATGACAAATTTCCTCTGACACAGTTTAACTCTAAGTTCTTGTCATATTTTATAACCATTTTAGAAACAATAGCAAATAAACTGTAATAATGTGAGAAATGTTCAAGGTGTCTAAATAAAGTTTGATTGTATATTTATATTTTTATATTGAATACTATCCAGTGCTATTTTACATTTAATTATTCAGTTTCTGTACCTGGACGCCTACAAACTTGAAAAAAACTTAAACGTTGTGTAAATAGCACAAATAAAAATTTTTTTATGAACATAAAATTAAACAATTTTAAACAGGGCCCACTGTACAACCTTCAGCGGGCCCCGCTGACCCCAGCTACGGCCCTGCCTGTGGGTGTTGAATACTGTGACCAAACACCAATAAAACTTGTTATTTTGGAAAGTAATGCCATAAAATAATTGTTAATTTACAATGTTACTTTACAATGTTACAATTGTTAAGTGTTCCTGTGTTCTTGATACTCAAGAAAAAGAAGGTGAAGGCTTCATGTTCTTAATCTTAAGAAATAATAGAATAACTCTTTAAATAATAAAACTTGTTACTTTCAATGAAAGTCAATAATTAAAAAAGACTTTTGAAAGCAATTTTAATGACTGAAGTTATTTATCGCAATTTGTGTAGGTCATAAATTCAAATCCTAATAGTCATAAAAAGGTCTTAAAAAGTCTTAAATGTGACTGATTAAACCCTGCAGAAACCCTGAATTGGCAATTAAATAATTATGAACACCAAGACCAAATTTATACATCAAACAAATAGCTACAAAGGCCGGGAAGTCATATAAACAGGGCTTTTCAAGGATGCGGTAAAAGCGGAAAAACTGGCTAGCGGGCTGCGAAAGAGTTTACACTTTATTCTGCTACCCCTGCATTTTGTTCTATCCTAAGAGCGTGATTGACATCTCATGGACAACTACAGGTGTAATGTGATGTAAGTAAGCGGTATAATGTAAGTGAGCAATGTAATATAAGTGAGCAATGTAAGTAAGCAGTGTAATGTAGTGATGCCGACATGCATGTCCCACTTTTATGAAATTATTTGGCCCGCGCTGCAAATAAAGTTAAATTTATTTACCCACCCCAACCCGACCCACAGGTTATGAGACGACCCGCGCATCACTTGTGTAATGTAAGCAATGTAATACAAATGAGCTGTGTAATACAAATTAGCTATGCACTATATGTAAGTTGTGTAGAAATTTATGTGACTTCAATTATTTATTATTAAACTGAAATTGAAGTATAAAGTTTTTTGCAAAAACCACATCCTGGCTTCAGTCTTCAACACGCATATAGAAACATAAGGAGAGCAAGAAATGGATTGTTAGAGTCAGTTTATTTTTAATTAATACTGTAGTAGTTCAGTTTATTTTACATATTTAACTAACCGTTAATTTATCAATTGAATGGGTGAGCTATCATCATTAATCATGCAAAAATTTGCAGGAGCCGCAACTGTAATTAACGTATTCTTTTAGCCAAAGCTTATAGGCGATTGTCATATATTTAATTCTCAGTCAGTACTTAAAATTCAAACTCACATTTTTCTAAATCAAAACAGGAAATGAATAATACTTACGTTTAAATACAATGAACACCATTATGGAATCTGGCAGTCCACTGTGTTTAATATTTATTCAGAAACCAGATCAGGCATTGATTTCCTGGAATTAAATAAGAGACAAAAAAAAAAAAAAAAAACTTATTAATTAAATTAGCCATCATGAGGAGAGCAAGGAATGTAGTCACATTTGTTAGGTTTTTACACTGTCATTTTAACCAAAATGTGTGACAGGATTGAAATTACTATCATACTTTAGATAAACAGTATCCTTCTAGATTAGGGCTGGGTATCGATTCAGATGTTCCAGATTTGCCGCGTTTCCACCGAAATTACCCGGAACATTTGTACCAGGAACTTTTTTTCCCAGGAACTTTTTTCCCCCCAGACCTGTTGCTTTCTGCGTTTCCACCGCGGTGTAAAGTACCGGGAAGATTAGGCAAATAGACTGGTGACGTAGGTCTGCGCGCGTTTCTCAATACAAAGTACCGCTGATTAAAAAAAAAAAAAAGTACGCTGATTTTGTGCATTCGACTCTGGAGTGTGATGTCCGCGACGACGCAAGTCCGGTAAATCTATAAACAGCAGCGTACTTGATAACTCCAGTCAGCTCGTCTTGGCTACTGCAATTTTCCTTACTGTATATTTACAATAAAACGAAATAGGATATCAAATACCACTGCCTCCTTTGGTTTTCATTTAAGCATAATAACAGCTGCAGAAATGTACTTAGTTCAGGGATATGTGTATATACAGCCATTACAATGAAACGAAATATTATATAAATTTGCCTTTTTTATTTTCATTTTAACATATAGATAAATTGAATACAGACCAAAGAAAACCTGTTAGATTTACCCCGCAGCTGAATTATATTTTATGTTTAACCACTAAAGACACATCAGAGCCAGCGGCACATATCAGAAGGTCTATCCGAGGTGAGGCTGCTTCTCGTCGGATAGATGATCACTGAGCTCCCGCTGATCGAGTGGAGCTCACCGTCTCCGAGATCGGCGAAACACTTTTTAAATAGGCGCTGTCTTTATAAATAAACAACAGATTTGAGTTTTAAACAACTACATTCTCGACTGAAATACTTTTAAAATTACATTTCATGACACAATAACAGTAATATTTTGAAAATGTTGATCCGAATAAATGGTGGTTGAACTCAACCAATGCTGCGTGAACTCAACCAATCAGAATGTTTAGCGCCAAAGTCCCGCCCCCGAAAGTTCCTGAACTTTGAAAAAGTACCACCTCGCCAGCAGGGACTTTCTGAGGGGCATTTTTTTACCCGGAACTTTATTTAGTTCCTGGTTCCTGCGGTGGAAACACACCAAGTACCGGACCAAGTCCCTAGTTCCTGGGTAAAGTTCCTGCGGTGGAAACGCGGCTATTGATTCGATTTCGATTCACAAGCTCTCAAATCGATTTGATTTTGATTCGATTTTCGATATCGATTCTCGATTCAATTTTCTATTAGAGCTGTAATCGGGCCTTAAAAGTTAAGCCCGACAAGTACATTTTGATTGACAGCTTTTTTTTAAAGCCCCAACCCATTTACAACCCGACATTATTCAAATGTATGCACGCACACAGCTCTTTTGTCAGGAATGAGTCATTTATACATGTTTTAACATAATTTATACATGACTAACGTAATAGGCCACTTGGAAGTTTGAACAAAGAAATAAAATAAGTCCTCTGTAACATCCTATTATCAATAAATAGCCCCAGGTATAGGCTCATTTAGCATAAATAGGCCAACACACCAATAAAAACAAGTCTTTCTTAAAAAATTTAATTAAGATAAATTCTAAATTAAGATGGGTATTTGGCAATAACGAAATTAATTAAGATAAAGGCTATGCCGGATTTGCTTCGCCATAGCAGCTGACATAATTAAAGAATAATTCCAACATTAGCTTATATAGCCTACTCTGTCTACATTATGCATTTACGACTCAATTAATATTTAGTTATTATTTGAAAAACATTTACTCACCAAGATTAGGTAAGGACTACGTGTTTTTGGGGAGGAAAATGATTGAAGTACAAGTACAAGTCTCGGGGGCCGCGTCAACAATACAAACCAACCTGATTTATAATATTATAGCCTAAATATTATAATATCAAATTGATTAGATTCATTGAAATACATACATAATTCTACTACACCTGTTTCTGTCGGGAGCTGAACAATTTTGTGAAATTCGGCTCGATGTAGTAACAGCACAATGAAGTTGCGATTGTAAAGCCTGTGTTATACTTTCCGCATGAGCAATCCCGACGCAGACACGGCCAGCGCGGACGCGGACTTCTTCCATTTATACTTCTGAAAGCGCACACTGATGGTCCGCTCTGCAACAAACATGTGAACTAACAATTGCCCAGAATCATTGCACATCGCTGTCTTTATATTATTTATTGACGGATTGCATTGGTTTGATTGGCAATGGGCTTCGGGACGCGCACGGGAGCGTGACTTGACGCACGACATTGCAGAAAATGTGCGTTCACAAATGTAGCCTGTGTTGATCCAAATATGGATTTAATAATATTAGGTTCTCTCCAGAGATGTTTTGCCACATTTCTTAAATTAAGGATGATTGCTGCGTAGTATATGGTGTTTCCATTTGCTTGAACTTCTTCAAGTGAGTTGCATAAGTTTTGTGTGTGTGTGTGTGTGTGTGTGTTTAGCATATGGTGGGCCACATTTGAATTCGTGACGGGCCGCGGGTTGAGAACCACTGCTTTAAACTGAATGAATGAATGACAGGTTCGTTGGTAACATCGCACAAGGCACAAAAGAGGGTGACATCTAGTGGAGAAGATTTGTAATTAGATTAACACTAATCTTGCGTTCAATGTCTTCGGAAATAAATATGAAATATTTAAATAAAAAATCAGAAATAAAAAAAAAATCGATTCATGGCCTTTGAGAATCTATTTTGAATCGACCACATTTTAAAAAACGATTAATCTAAAATTGATTTTTTTTACCCAAGCCCTATTCTAGACGTCAGAAAAAGTTAAGTCTGTTCGTTGTTTTCACATCATTAAAAAGCATTTAATCATGAGCCAACCGTTCCCATGTTTGGGATCCCAACAAAGATATCCAATACAGATGAAAAATGTACCAACCAATCCTGGATTGCAAGATTTAAACATTGCCTCACAGATTTGCTTTTAGAAACCTACACTGTAAAACCCGACAAGTTACTTAACCCTCTGGAGTCTAAGGGTCTTTTTGGGGCCTGAAGAAGTTTTGTCATGCCCTGACATTTGTGCTTTTTTCAATTTCTTATAATATAATATATATTCTTATATATCTAAATGGTTAAAGTCTAATCTAACTGTAATCAGCACAAACTGGGCTATAATAATATGTGAAATGCATGTATGTACATGATTGTATTTTTGAGAAAAAAAAAAAATATGCGTGGTTAGTGAAAAACTAAAAATGTTAAATCACTTGAATAAGGCAATAAAACACATACAGAACATTGGTTCCCGGGACTTTTGAGAACTGGAGCTTGTAGCCTAGAATTTTTCTTTCTAAATTATGTGAAAATCATCTTATTTACTCACTCACAGAAAACAATATATTGATTTAAATTTTCTAAGACACCTTTTGTTGGTAAAAGTCATATGCGAGTAGGTGTCAACTATCATGAATATCATTGTGATTTACACCTCAGAAGACAAAGGCCTACATAATGAGCTGCATAATGAGCCATTCAGTCAGCTATGCCACTGAGAGGGAAGAGTTAGAAGAAAGAATGTGAAGACGAAATATATCTATATAATTTTATGTTTGTAGTTTATTTAGAATATATTTAATTATCCCGCAACATAATTTAATATCCACTTGGGGGAGCAGTTAAACAGTTTATTAGGGACAATCAAAGCTGACTTTCAAACAATTTTTTGCATCATTACTCCATTCACACAATCCTTCAGAAATTCTTTTAACAATCTTATTTTCTACACAAAAAAAAAAAAAAAAAAAATATATATATATATATATATATATATATATATATATATATATATATATATATATAATATATATATATATATATATATATATATATACAGTATTGTTCAAAATAATAGCAGTACAATGTGACTAACCAGAATAATCAAGGTTTTTCGTATATTTTTTTATTGCTACGTGGCAAACAAGTTACCAGTAGGTTCAGTAGATTCTCAGAAAACAAATGAGACCCAGCATTCATGATATGCACGCTCTTAAGGCTGTGCAATTGGGCAATTAGTTGAATTAGTTGAAAGGGGTGTGTTCAAAAAAATAGCAGTGTGGCATTCAATCACTGAGGTCATCAATTTTGTGAAGAAACAGGTGTGAATCAGGTGGCCCCTATTTAAGGATGAAGCCAACACTTGTTGAACATGCATTTGAAAGCTGAGGAAAATGGGTCGTTCAAGACATTGTTCAGAAGAACTGCGTACTTTGATTAAAAAGTTGATTAGAGAGGGGAAAACCTATAAAGAGGTGCAAAAAATGATAGGCTGTTCAGCTAAAATGATCTCCAATGCCTTAAAATGGAGAGCAAAACCAGAGAGACGTGGAAGAAAACGGAAGACAACCATCAAAATGGATAGAAGAATAACCAGAATGGCAAAGGCTCAGCCAATGATCACCTCCAGGATGATCAAAGACAGTCTGGAGTTACCTGTAAGTACTGTGACAGTTAGAAGACGTCTGTGTGAAGCTAATCTATTTTCAAGAATCCCCCGCAAAGTCCCTCTGTTAAAAAAAAAGGCATGTGCAGAAGAGGTTACAATTTGCCAAAGAACACATCAACTGGCCTAAAGAGAAATGGAGGAACATTTTGTGGACTGATGAGAGTAAAATTGTTCTTTTTGGGTCCAAGGGCCACAGGCAGTTTGTGAGACGACCCCCAAACTCTGAATTCAAGCCACAGTACACAGTGAAGACAGTGAAGCATGGAGGTGCAAGCATCATGATATGGGCATGTTTCTCCTACTATGGTGTTGGGCCTATTTATCGCATACCAGGGATCATGGATCAGTTTGCATATGTTAAAATACTTGAAGAGGTCATGTTGCCCTATGCTGAAGAGGACATGCCCTTGAAATGGTTGTTTCAACAAGACAATGACCCAAAACACACTAGTAAACGGGCAAAGTCTTGGTTCCAAACCAACAAAATTAATGTTATGGAGTGGCCAGCCCAATCTCCAGACCTTAATCCAATTGAGAACTTGTGGGGTGATATCAAAAATGCTGTTTCTGAAGCAAAACCAAGAAATGTGAATGAATTGTGGAATGTTGTTAAAGAATCATGGAGTGGAATAACAGCTGAGAGGTGCCACAAGTTGGTTGACTCCATGCCACACAGATGTCAAGCAGTTTTAAAAAACTGTGGTCATACAACTAAATATTAGTTTAGTGATTCACAGGATTGCTAAATCCCAGAAAAAAAAAAAATGTTTGTACAAAATAGTTTTGAGTTTGTACAGTCAAAGGTAGACACTGCTATTTTTTTGAACACACCCCTTTCAACTAATTGCCCAATTGCACAGCCTTAAGAGCGTGCATATCATGAATGCTGGGTCTTGTTTGTTTTCTGACAATCTACTGAACCTACTGGTAACTTGTTTGCCACGTAGCAATAAAAAATATACAAAAAACCTTGATTATTCTGGTTAGTCACATTGTACTGCTATTATTTTGAACAATACTGTATATATATATATATATATATATATATATATATATATATATATATATATATATATATATATATATATATATATATATATATATATATATATATATATATATATTTTTATTATTATTATTATTATTATTATTATTATTATTATTAATGTTGAAAAGAGCTGAGAATATTTTTTCAGGTTTTTTAGGGGGGATAAATTGAAAGAACAGCATTGTGTTACATTTGTTACAGTTACATTTATTTGTTAAATTTATATTATTTACATCAAGCTTTTGAATGGTATAGTATTGTGTATTGTTATTGAAACTTCATAATATTTCACTTGATTATACATTTAGTCAGGAATTATGTTTGGAAAAATATTTGGAAAAAGTCTATAGTAAAAATGTTTACGCGTTATTTGAAAACTATTACAAGTATAATAAATTAAAAAATAAAAAAATAAATAGAGACTTACTCATGTTTATGATCTCTGCAGAATAAAGTGCTTCATTCTTTTTTTCTGAGGAAATCTAAATCTCAAATCCTCAACCACATTTCGGGGTGAATTATGTCTTATTCCTGGTTTCCCTATGACTAGTTTCCCTTGTGAAAAATAAGTGCACATAAGTATACTTTTATAAAGTGTACTTATTGCAGAAATAATATACTTTAAAAGAACACACATAAATGCAAATTAAATATGTTATTTTCGCCACTTAAGTACACTGTATTTGTAATTAATTTCAAATGTATAACAATTTAAAGTTATATTAAATGCAATAAGTTGAACTTTTGAGTGATTTTTTGAACAACTTAAGTGGCACTTTTTAGTACATCTTTATATGTACAATTATATGTTCCTAATTGCTTCTAGTGTCTTTAAAATATACTCTAAGTGTACTATTAATGTATTGACATGCAATTAATGTGAACTAAAATACACTTTAATGTCAGTTAACAATACACTTAAGTGTTAATTTAATTGAATGTTTTTGTCCACATAAATGCATGTTATTTGTAATTAATTTCAAATATATTACAATTTAAAATTACATTAATTATGTGCTTCTGAATAAGCAATTAAAGTGAACTAAAATATATATCATATCTCTGGCAATGAAGTTGAAATTTAGTATATTAAAAATAAAACCTCTTAACCTAGTTACAATCAATGCAAAAACACAGAAAGGAAAACCCTTTATATGTATTGACAAAATCTCAAAAAAAAAAAAAAAAAAAAAAAAAACACAAATGCTTTTTGAAAACCAAGAAAACCCAACACTATACAGTTACAACACTTCAACTCAATTATAAGAATGAGTCTAGAGGACAATGCTTATTTCACCATCATGGAAAACATCATTCTGTAAAATGTGTAAACCTGTTTCCTCATCGGCGGCCTAAAAATGTACACAAGGTCAAAACTGACTTTTATCACTATATGTGTGGAATCACTTGGTCGCCATATCATATAGGACTACTAACACACAAACAGACACACACTTACTACAAAAAAAAACAAAAAATAAAAATTAAAAATTAAAAAAAAAAAAATATATATGAAATAAAATTATCTCTCCATGTACAACAAATGAGACCTTATTGTAAAACATTACCAAAGTGGGTTACTTGTACCCCTGGTTTCAGAGACAAGGCTTAAGACCAGCCCAAGACTAAAATGTAATTCTGAGCTGTTTCAACTGATAGAAACTTGCACTGATTGATCTTTAAAAATACCAGTGTCTTTGTTTTGTCTCAAGAGTCACTACAGTGATGTGTTTTCTAAGGCATGTCAAGGAAAATGACTTAAATGTCCTTACTGAACTATGATCCTGGCTTAGTCTTAGCCCTGTCTGTGAAACCAGGCCATTAGTTCTCAAACCTTTACTAGCTCCTACATTAAACAGGACCGAAAGTTTTTTCTAAAATCTTACTCCAGCAATAGTGAATGCAAGTTTGACTAAATAAAGTAATTAATAATAAAAAAAAAGAACTCCAAATGAACTTGCTGGGATGTGCTGTCTGTCAATGTCCCAGAAACTCTCCATCAGCACTAAACTTCACGTCATGAAGCTGCACGCCATCTCTCCAGAGTCTGTGAAAAATGATCTAAAGAGGAAGGAAAGTCCAAAAGAATTCCTTGAGGAAAGAAAGAATAACAATTGTTATAAAACATATCCAGCCATTATAAATGGTTCAGTTGACTGAAAGAAATAGACACAGTTGGTCTAAACTTTATATACACCTTGTAGTAAATGTTAATAATTTAAGCAGTAAGAGGGTAGAGAGGTAGAATAATTTAAAAAAGGCAATTATTGCCCTGATGAAGCAGTATATTCTTCAAGGTGTGTGTAAACTTTTGACCACATCTGCATCACCTAAGAGCTGAATTAACGTTACCTCAATCATCAGGGCAACATGTTGGTAAATACTGGGAGATGTTCCTTCAGAAAACAGCGAGGACGACATTTAGATGACATTTTTACAAACATTAATTATTCCTACTTTACAGGGAATAAAACATAACTCTACCAATTACCAAAAATAAGTAAATATCCCATTTATTTTAAATAAAAATAACAAATAAATTAATCTTGCCTTGTAAGCTTCTCTCACACATCTTCATGAAGGATGTTCCTGTATGTACCACAGCTGGCACAGAAAAGCTGCTGTCCTCATCCTTTGGTTTGCTACCTGTAAAATATATGATGATAAGAGGCGGTCTGTAAATGCACAGGTGGGAATATATTACTTGCAAATGGAAAAAAATCAAAGCAGTTCAAATCCATAGGTATATTGACTTAATATAGCACTTTTAGCTTGTCATTTGTGATCAGGGTGAGCTGACTAGGCAACAATTCATTAAAAACTTCTAACATCACCTCTTCAGTACTGGTCTGTGTCTCCACACTGTATCTCCAGTAACAAAACTGTACTGATCCTGCAAAATGAATAACTCCAGATAAGTAGAAACATATTAAATTACAAACACAATCAGAGCAATCAAATGCAAAAATAAAAATAAAAAACAGCATTATTTATAGACTGATAGGCGACTGATATATTGAATATTACTATTAATATTAATATTTATTATGTACATTAAATAATAACAAGATCAGTTCTCTGAATTTTGTTCACTAGCGGTAATTTAATTTTAAATCGTTCAGTTCAAATAAAATATTGAATTTTCAGCTGCCAATATTTTTAGTCCACACACGCCATCATATTCCAATATCAGAATTCAGTCAGAGATAAATTATGCGATTAATTCAACCTCCTGAGTTCATATAGCAAGAACTGCCGCATTATGGTGAAAGCCACATGAATGGCAAGATTAAGGATAAAGAAATCATATATGAAGATATACTTACTTGATGTGTCGTCTGCAGCACATAATGTCTCATGTAATCATCCAAACGTGGTGCTCTGTTGTCCTCTTCTTGTTTGTTCCTCACACACACATCGCAGTTACACAAACATGACGCATGGCGCATTTTTCAAAATCTGCAGAAGTAGTGCGCCATCGTGACGTAATATTTTGGTGCATGCGCATTAAACAAAAGAGACACTGTGTGGTTACCTATTATTTTAAGCTTTCCATTTTCCAACTCAAGTTCAAGTTGTTCTAATTCATTGGTTAGACTCATTCACCTAACTAAAAGTCATGTTTACAGTGCAGTTTAGCCTATATTAGAAACCAAATGTAGGCTATTTGAATCCAACGTTTGCTTGCAATTAATTAACTTAAATGTGTGTTTAAGTGTCTTAAAAACAACATGATGTTGGAAGTATTCTGTACACAGAAGAAAATTATGGTACTATTACATACAAATACAGTACTTATACATACAAATACAGAAAATATTATGTGGAAAATGTAATTTATTGAATTCATAGAGCAGGAGCTGGTGATTAAAATTTCAACAATTCAAAGTTTTATTGGAGTATACTGTATAAGAAAGTGTATTGAAGTTTATTTTTATTAAGTGCATTAATGCACCTAGTATATATCATAGACTAAGTAGTAATACATTTAAAATACATTAACATGTAATTTTGGAGAACACACTTAAGTTGAAATTAAAATCAATTATTTTACATGTGTCTTTATTATATTGATAAATATATACAAATAGGTGTACTTATTTAAAATACAATAAAAATCATAATTATGTAAAATGTATGTTTAAGTAATACTTAATTAGACATTATCATAAAGTGCATTTTTATAAAGTGTAAAGTATGTTAAGACCTATTGTCATTAAAGTGTAATCTCTTTAAGTACACTTAAGTGGCCTTTAATTTAAATTATATGATATTATCTGCAAATGCACTTTTTAAAAAAAAGTACACTTTTAAGATTTGAAGTATACAAGTACACTTTTAATACAATTAAGCACACTTATTTTTCACAAGGGTTGTGTTGAAAGGAATGACTCGTTTCCTCCTCTGGTGAAATCAGCTGCTGAGTTCATGGGTGGAGCAAAAATAAGGCAGGACTTTTAATTTCTTTAATTTTTTTTTAAATAAATTGCACTCTTTGGCCACCAGGTGGTATTTTGAGCAAATGAAGCCTCCAGAAATTAAACCTTTTGTAAACCACTTCACTGAAAAACGTAAAGCTTCATGAAGCTTCATCTCACCATCACTATTTACCGCTAATCACAGAAACAGCTTTACTTACTAGACACGCATGACAATCGAATGCGAATAATCGTGCAGCCCTAAAAAAAACATGTACGTTTTAAAACTTTGCAATTAAGTAATTAAGTGATTAACTAAGTGCTGATTGATCATTAGTGATGAACAGCTGCTGTTAACAAACAGAATCACTGAAGATAAGAGATTTTCGGTAGCACTTTATTTTACAGTCCTGTCCCCCGTGTACATACTATGTACTTATTATAGTAATTACAATAACTATGTAATAACTAGGTACTAACCCTAAACCTACCCCTAAACCTAACCGTACCTCATGTAGTTACCTTGTATTACCAGAACTTTCTTAGATAAATACACTGTAAGTACACTATAAGTACATGTTAGTACACGTACTGTAAAATAAAGTGCAACCAGATTTTCTTTATATTGACTGATTATGGCAGAAACACTAGCTCTTTGAATGGCTTTCATTGTAATCAACAGAACTAATTATATAACACCTGTTTAGTCAAACTTTGGACACTGAGCAGCTCCATAATTTAAAACCGTCATCACAAATATGCAGTATAACAAACAATACCTGATAATATTTCTTCTGGGATGTGTTTTAGAAATATATGGTTACAACAGTCAGAGAAAAAAACAAGACTGAAGTCAAGGGTCAAGAGACCAACTAAAGCAAACACATGGTTACTTCAAATGAAACAATAAATCAACATCTAAACCTTAGTTCATTCTCAATAAGATCTTCTGGAGACGTCTGACAGAAATAAAGTCAGTCTGGTTATTAATAAGTGGAGCTGGTGATGCTGTTTGTGGGGTTGTTTAATCAGATCTTGAGAGATTTCATGTATTTTATGTCAGTTGATTTCAGCTAAGACTGTGTCTGAAGTCAGTTGTAGTAGTTCCTGTGTATCTCTTTTCTTCAGTGATTCTGTTTGTTAACAGCTGTTCATCACTAATTCTCAATTATCACTCAATTAATCACTTAATTACTTAATGGCAATGTATATCTTCTTTCAGTGAACTCAACTGAATTATGTTCAGAGTACTCTGAACTTAGTAACTGTTAGTTTTACAACTTAAATGGTTTAAGGCAATCGGTTTCCTTAAAAAGGTTTGAGTAAACCTAATTTGTCAGGGTTTTAAGGATATATGTTTACTCGAACGGTTTGAGTTAAGTTACTTGTTGGGTTTTACATTGATAATCAAGTATATTTGTTTTAATAAGGCAAGTAGTTCATCCTTCAGTTGAATATCAATAATTTTGATAATCTCAAAATAAAAATTTAATTGAGGATTTCAGTGTTAATTGATAACGTGAATATGTAAAGCAAACAGCTACTGAAGTCAAAACATAGAAAATGCATTGATTTATGATAACATTAGAGCATTTTTATTCTCATTTAAGCATGTAAAGAGGGTCTCACCTGAAATGAGTTTGCATGTGGTAATCTTCACCCAACTAGTCTGAATAAATATTTGAGTCACAATTTTATATGACAGTTATCTGCTCATCTAATGAGGAAACATGCTAAAAATATTGGTTGTCTTCCAGAGAAAATTCAAATTAATATTCAAATTTATACACAAAGAAAGCATGCATACTGAGTCGATTTACAACATATCAAAATAATGCAAAGACCTTTTCAAAAATGAAAGCACAAATGTTATCATCTTAGATCTCCATATTTGCCAAGTTACCTATTTTTGAAGTTTTCCTAAAAAATTTGGGTGTGCAAAGACAGCATTCATCTGTGACAGATACCCAGGAAAAGTGACAAAACTCATAAAACTGCACCTCATTAAATCTTCAGCTTGTTAAATATCCATGTTCAGTGTGAATACATAGAAATCTGTATTATTTATATATTGTAAGTTGCTATGAATATTTTGTTTTAATTTAAAAGTCCATAGAGATTTGGTTTATGTATGTTTGATACATTTATTTACACAAGCACAACTAAATAATCTATCAAATTTTAAACACTGTAAAACCCGACAAATAACTTAACTCAAACTGTTTGAGTAAACAGATATCCTTAAACCATTTAAGTTTTAAAACTAACAGTTATGAGTACTCTGAACTTAATCCAGCTGAGTTCACTGAAAGAAGATATACATTGCAATTAAGTAATTAACTGAGTGATAATTGAGAATTAGTGATGAACAGCTGCTGTTAACAAACAGAATTACTGAAGAAAAGAGAAACACAAGAACTACTACAACTGACTTCAGACACAGACTTAGATGAAATCAACTGAAATAAAATACATTAAATCTCTCAAGATCTGATTAAACAACCCCACAAACAGCATCACCAGCTCCACTTATTAATAACCAGACTGACTTTATTTCTGTCAGACGTCTACAGAAGATCTTATTGAGAATGAAGGTTTAGATGTTGATTTATTGTTTCATTTGAAGTAACCATGTGTTTGCTTTAGTTGGTCTCTTGACCCTTGACTTCAGTCTTAGTGTTTTCTCTGGCAGTTGTGACCACGTTTCTAAAGCATGTTTATTATAACTCAAAATCCCAGAAGAAATTGAGGGGTTCCACTTAAGTTTTCTTGCATTCCTTCAAACTCCCACTAAATATATATATTTATATATATATGTGTGTGTGTGTGTGTGTGTGTGTGTGTGTGTGTGTGTGTGTTACTAGAGCTTACTTAAACCTTTATCCATTTTAATCCAGCAGCAATATAAACAAATGAAAGTTTCCAAAATACAGGTGGTAAAATAATATTACAGAATTCATTTTATAGTGATGTTAATACAGCCTTTGATGAAGTTGTGTTATCTGATAGCAGAAATGTCACAAATTTCCCTAGCCCTTTTTATTTCCTTCTAATCAAATTAACTTGAAAATAAAAACAACAACAAACAACAACAACACATTGTTTGCTCCCATAGCCTTCAGGAATCAGACCGACAGACACACACACACCACAACCAAAGCAACCATATATCCAATCACACAATGGAATCATGTGTTAGCTGTAGGGCTCCTTCATCATTCTCACCTGCTGAGGCCGTATGAGGCTCATGAACGGCTGTGTGAGCAGGAACAGAAGGTGAGCCAGCAGAAGACTGATGCAGATGTTGATTCGAGCCACATTATTCACTCCAGGGCTCCAATGACAAAAGGCAAAGGTCAACAGGGCCAAACTGAAGAACACCAGCCCCACGATCACACACACTAAATTCAACAGCTCCAGCTGAGAGTCGCTCTGAGAAAACAAGTCAAAGTTCATGAGTGCCAAATATGTACTCAGAGCTGAGTTTACCTCTTATTGTGGCATAGGCAAAACACATTTTTGGGCCTCTATTTCCTATTAATACATAACAGTGGCATGCAAAGGGTGAGGTGAGGAAGGCTTGAGCACCTGCTCTTTTAACTGCTAATGGTTAACTTGTTTGCTTGTATTTGTGTTACCCCTCTAGTCCAAACATGATTTCAACCAACAGGGAACAACAAAATGAGGGGGACTACTCTATATTACATGTAGGCTAAAATGTTTTTATTAAATGTGTGCATTTTCAAGTGTTTATGGAGTGTGGAAGCTAAATAGCAGCATGTTTATACTGCATAACATGGAGGTGCCAGTGTGATCATTTGCACTTAAAATACTGGTCTTACGTTTGGCCATACACAATAAAATCCAGTGTTAAATGAACACTGCTCAGAGTATGTATGGACCAGAGGTGGGTAGTCCAAAGCCAAAGAGTAAAAGACCTGCCATATTTTTATTTCACTTATGATCTCATCAGCTGATTTCACCAGAGGAGGAACCAAGTAATTCCTTCCAAGTCACAGACAAGTCAAGTAAACAAAAATAAATAAATAAATAGAAAAAAAAAAAAAAAAAAAACACAGCACAGCAGAGTTACAGCAGTCAGAGAAGCAAACAATGCTAAGAAGTCAAGGGTCAAGACCCAACTTAAGCAAAGAATGATTGGTGAATTCTAATAAAAAACAAATATATATATATATATATATATATATATATATATATATATATGTATATATATATATATATATATATATATATATATATATATATATATATAAATACAGTACAGTACAATATGATACAAATTTTATTTCTATAGCACATTTAAAACAACTGCCGTTGACCAAAGTGCTTTCCAGCAACATTACATACAGTCACACAAACAAGATTCAACATTAAAATGTAAAACTTGGTCCCTCTAGTCCAGTGGTTCCAAACCACGATCCTGTAGGCCCCCCAACACTGCATGTTTTCCATGTCTCCTTAATCAAACACACCTCATTCAGATTGTCAGCTCATTAGTAGAGACTCCAAGATCTGAAATGAGTGTGTCAATGGAGCAATGGAAAATGTGCAGTGTTGGGGGGCCTCTAGGAACGAGGGTGGAACCACTGTTATAGTCAATTCTCAAAGCTCTAGCAAAAAGGTACAAATTTAATCTAGATTTAAAAGCATCCACAGAGGGGGAAGAATTAACGTGCATTGGGAGAGGGTTCCATAATCGAGGAGCAGCCACTGCGAAAGCCCTATCACCCTTTGAATTTAATCTTGTTTTGGGAACATGAAGCATCATCTGATTTGAACATCTTAAGTTAAATAAATAAAACATCTACATCTAAAAGTCTGTTTATTTTTATTAAAAGTTAGCCTGGTTAGTAATGAGTGAAGCTGGTGCTGCTGTTTGTAGAGTTGTTCAATAATTTTCTGCTGAGATCTTGAGAGATTTTATGTCTTTTTTTAATTTCAATTGATTTCATCTAAGCCTGTGGCTAGGGCTGCATGATTAATCAAATGCGATCATCACACATGCACAGTATCATCAGCTCCTCGGTTCTTGAATCAGACACGTCTGACAGAAACGGTTCTTTACTTGTGAACGAGTCATTCTATTGTCCGTTATCTGGCTCGGCTCAGTGTTCATCTTCAGTTCTCTCTTCACAGCAGTTCAGTCAGTTTACTGTTTGAGTACATGAATTACTCTGGGATATTGGTTTGTTTGAACCCAGAGGGAGTGTCAGCCACATTAAAAAAGTTAACATCTTAAGTTATCCTCTTGTCCTGCTGTATCCCAAAGTGCCAGTTCCACTGGCTTCCCATTGACCGTCACATCGGCAAAAATATTATGTTCTTAATCTGAGTAAAACACACTCAAGGGAAATGGTCAAACCTAACAGACAGATCCGAAAACCCAAAACAGAAGAGACAGTGCCCAGAGAACAGACTCAAAGCTGTACACTCACACAAGGCAAACAACACATCAGTGTCAATAAAGTTTCAATAAAATGTAAATATATATATATATATATATATATATATATATATATATATATATATATATATATATATATATATATATATATATATATATATATTTATATATATGTGTGTGTGTGTGTGTGTATTTACAATTATTTCATATGTCAGGCTATATAGAGGTAACTAAGAAAGTTCAGTATGACAAAATGTCAAATTTACAAATGGTTTGCAAAGTTGTTTTATACCAAAGAACCACAGATTATTATGAGATCAGTGTGAGGAATGATGAGTGCATTTTTTTATGTTTTCTGAAGTTTTTTGTCAACTAGAAATGGGAAGACATATTTTTAATGTTTGTGAATGTACAAGCCATTTAATTCCGTTGCCTCTAATAACAGCATGTTATGTTTCCATAGAAAATGTCTTATCATTCAGACACTAAGTAATCATTTAGTTACGTCACTAAAGCCTGTTTACCCTGCTTTATGATACCGCAGACTGGCAACACTTTTTTTTTGTACTTCAGTTAAAACCCCATAAGGTGAATATTTATACTTTTCATCTAAAAAAATAAATAAATAAGAAAAAAACACTTTTGAAGACAGTCAATAAAAACATTAATCAACACAGTCTTGAGTTCTAAGATAGTTTAGTATCATTCACATGCAACATCTGTTACATCTTCAGTGTGAAATATTCAGTGCGATTCCAGAGAATTATTTGTTAAATGTTCAGTGCAATTCTAGAGAATTATTCACTTTGTTGATTGTTGATGTGCTTCCAGGTGCCTTTTTCTGTTTGGGTCTGTTTATTTACTTCACACAGTGTTCATAGGAATTAGATTATGAAGAAAAGCCATTGCCAACATACTCTTCTTCTCCCTGCAGTGATCATATCAGGCGGTTAACGTGCATAAACCTGTATCACATCTGATCTGGTTAAGGTCCTCCTCCACTCGTTCTTTGGGAATATAAAGGCTGCTTGAGTTCATAGTACTTTTTCAGGCTACACAAAGAAAGGAAGGGACGCGGACATCTGTATTGCCTATCTCAGCACTGGGTAAATTACATTTCTTGCTACTTTTTTCATCTTCTGTCCGATAGTATAACTTTTATTTGCTTATGCAATTCACAACTAAGCATTATCTTTTTACCTTTTCCTAGGTAAAATAAACAAAACAACTATAAGGCGCAATGTCAAAAGGAATGGAGATCAAGGGCATTGCCCTGGGCATTAGCGGTTGGATCGTTAGCATTGTCACTGGCGCTCTCCCAATGTGGCGTGGCACATCCCTTGTTAATGCACAAACCCTCACAGATCAAAAAATTCTGAACCTACCGCAGGAACTTCTGGCTCCCAGAGCCATGTCGGTCATTGTGATCATCTTGGCCATGCTGGGCGTGATGAACTACCTGATAGGCACCAAATGCACTAAATGCACCGATTGTATTATGAAAGCTAAAGTGATGATCAGCTCTGGTGTGATGTTCATTAGTGCTGGAATCATGGAGCTCATTTCGGTGGCCTGGGAGACATACCTTACCATTCGGGACACAAAAGAGCTTGAGGCGTCCATCTATGTAGGGTTTGCTGCTGCTGCTCTGATATTGATTGGAGGAGCTTTGCTGTGCTGCACCTGTCCTGCAGAGGAGAGGAAGTACAAGATGCCAAGAATGGGCGACTCTTGCTCCACGGTCTGTCAGTGGTGGATATGAAAGAATGTACCATGTTTAACACTAATTTCTTTTAGGAAATAAAAAAAGGTCTCACACAAAGGATAGAGATACGTCTAATAGATTAAAACAAAATATAATGTATTGTATTAATATGTTTATGCTTGAATTGCAATCAGCTCTGTAAAGTTTTAATTGTGTTTAATGTCTATTCTCAATCTAATTAAACAAAACACTGTTAAAAATCAAACAGAGATCCTTCTAGATATAGAAAGTATCTACACAGTGGCTTTGGCTTCTAGAGATGACCAGGCATGTGCACACATAGACCTCAAAGGGGGATAAAACACCTGCCCTTTTCTTGATTAAAAAATATTTTTTTTATAAATGAATATATGTATACAAATGAATATATGTATATGTGTGTGTGTGTGTGTGTGTGTGCGTGTGTGTGTGTGTGTGTGTGTGTGTGTGTCAGCTTTCCCTGTCAAACAATAAAAAAAATAAAAAAATCTAAATATCAGGTCGGGTGATTTTTTTTTTTTTTTGTTGTCAAATGTTGTGAAATGTTGTTTGTCTTGGTGTGGAAGTGAGTGGTGATAAACAAACACTAATAAGTTACCAGAGGAGGAACCAAGTCATTCCTCATAAGCAAATGTCAAGTCAAATTCCAAGTCCTTAAAGAGTTAATGAGATAATTGAATGGCTAATAAAATGATGATTGTGCATTATAGATGAACATGGGTGGAGTAAACATATGGCAGGACTTTACACATCAGATTATTCTGACAATGCATTCTATAGCACCTTATAGCTGTATAGTAGAAAGATTCTAAACTAATCATGCATCACCCATAAAATCTGACATTCAGAGTCTGAATGAAAATCTGTTCATCAATGCATTATAAAAATCATGTGATTATATTTAATTTTGTATTTTGTCGCCAAAACAAATGAGCTCCACAAACAGAGTTGCAGCTGCAGGCAAGCAAAAAAAAAAAAAAAAAAAGAAAGAGTAAAAAATTCAAGAGTCACAATTCCAACTTAAAGTGACACTAATCACTATTATGGCAACTTCAAATGAAACATTTTCAATAACACACCAAGATCTAAACCTCTGTTAATTCCAAATAAGTGCTTACTGTATGTAAGCACAGTGTAATTTTTTACACTGCACTCCATATTGACAGAAAAACACAGATTTTTTGACATTTTGTAAAAATGTATAAATTCTTCACATCCTGAGCAGTGGGAAGCCATTTATGCTGCGGCGCCCGGTGAGCAGTTTGGGGTTCAGTGCCTTGCTCAAGTGCACCTCAGTTGTGGTATTGAGGGTGGAGAGAGCACTGTACATCCGTGGATTGCGAGTCCAACTCTCCACTAACTAGTAGGACACAACGTCCCCAAATTAGATGGTGATATGCACGAAGCATATCTTTTTCTTAGCATCCCTTTCTATAGTGACTCGTTGATTTGTCACTCTGTTGAGAATGCCTTGAGTCTTAACCAGGAACATACCCTGAGTTGAATGAACTTACTCCCGGACGCATTTTTAGAACCACATACCTCGAGCAAGCAAGGTTTGGGGTTAATTAACCGAGAGTTCAGGGTTTAGTTCACGGTAAGTTAACCCTGCTTTCTGGAATACACCCCAGGTTGACAGCCCATGTTTTTCTTGGCTTGTGGTTTTGTGGCTTTGTTAGTGGAATTATTTGATTATTATGTCTCACAATGATCAGATTGATTTGTTGCAGGAAGAGGCAGGTACACATTTGCATTTATGTGGGAAAATCTTATACAAACGTTCCTTCTTCTGTTGTGTCTGTTTTTGCAACTTTCTTAATTTCACCTCTGATGAATGAGAAGCCCACTAGAACACGTTACAATTTTGTTTTGAACAAAGTCATTAATTTATTAATTTTCTGTTGTTGTTGTTTTTATTTATTACAAATATTCAGCTGCAGTCACTAATTGAGCTATGGCCCTTTTAATTAGTGTGTCCCACTTGGTAACTTTGTGGTCAATAGTAACTGAAGCCTTGAAATTCTCTCTCTCTATTCAATTCTAAATTCCTTTATTGACATACATGTAAATGATACAACATTTGCAAAAGTTTAGTAGACATATACAAAAAAAAATAATTTAATGAATATCACACTAATGGAACTGAATTTTATAACATCTTAAAATATTAAACTGTAACAAATGATAATGTTTGAACATTTGATACCACAGTCTTTAACTTACATAGAAACACTTTCTCAATTCAATATGTGCTTTATTGGTGTTACAATGTAT
Source organism: Carassius auratus (assembly GCF_003368295.1). Classification (NCBI taxonomy): domain Eukaryota; kingdom Metazoa; phylum Chordata; class Actinopteri; order Cypriniformes; family Cyprinidae; genus Carassius; species Carassius auratus. Next base: position 432,216 of record NW_020525600.1, on the reverse strand, counting down.
TGCCAACGCATAGTGTTTACATTAAATTTAGAACAGATTTAGAACAGGGCTTTTCCAGAAAGCAGGAAAGTAAAAATGCAAATGGTAATGCAATATTTCCAATTGCATTTGGAATATGTCACAATTTATGCATCCAGATATGAAAAACACAAATTTTTATTTTTGAAAATAGTGTGGAATATCCTTTCATAGGTGTGACACATGATTTAAGAAGAATACACAAACATACTTTAGTTGCTTTAAACCTCTTGAACTGTCCTCATAATCTGAATATTAAAACAAACATAAAAAATGAACAGCAGAGTCTGATTCGCAAAAAAATCATGGGTGGAATTTTAAATAAATAAATGAATATACAGGCACAAGTTTTATTATTTTAGGAGTGGACCAAAGCATATTCAGGGTACAGTTATATAATGATTGTGTTTAAAGTGCACACTCACTTTAATTTGAGGGTATTCTCATCAAAATTGGAAGAAAGGTTAAGGAATTACAGCCCTTAATATACACCTCCACAAGTATTCTTGAGTCCAGCAGGTCGGCATGTCACGGTCAAAAGTCTACAATCAAGAGAAGACTTCACAGAGCAAAATAACAGGGTAGACCACAAGATACAAACATGGTCAGATAAGACTTTTCCCCCCAAAAAAAAAAAAAAAAAAAAACATGTCAAAGCACTTATGAAAAAGCATTCTATGGATGAATTAAATTAAGATCAACCTGTACTACAATTACAGGAAGAGAAAAAGTTTTGAGAAGGCTTGGCTCATGATCGAAAGCACACACCATCATCTGTGAAAAATGGTGGAGCAGTGTGATGGCATGAGCATGGTGTTTACTAATGACTGAACAGAGGACAGAAACAGCTGGATGAATTCTGCTGTGTATAGGGATATACTCTATGCCCAGATTCAGCCAAATGCAACAAAGTTGATTGCTCATATACACCATTATATGAATCAGATGAGAATGACTGAGCTCTCATCAAAGACTGTGCACTTCCTGTGTCCCTCAGCATCTAGATAAGCTTATAATCAGAACCAACAGAAAAGAGACACAGAGCCATTCAAAATGAAAGATTCATATACTTTTGACTCACGTGGAGAATAAAAACTGAACGCACTCCGAACAACCGCTACACTTTTAGTCTTGGCAGCAGAGTTTCTCTGTTTCTAGGGCTTGCACTCTTTAATTTAAATGAAATGGCCAGAGTCAAGACAATAAAAGGAAACATGCCCGTCTCCATTTAATTTAGCAACTAGGTTACAACCACTAGCGACTGCCATGTCATTTATGTACAAATTTGGGCGTGGTGAAGAAAACACCCGTTTATGGGTCAACACAAATTCATCACAAACAGCTGCTGCATCCTGCAAAGAAACGACCCTTTTCTCATTCAAGTGAACAACAATTTTCTCTGGCATGCAACGCTTGAAATCTTCCAACAAAAGCAATTCTTGCAGTGGTTCAAAACTATTAACTTTGCTAGATAAAACCATTTTTCTAAGCGATTCTTCTTTTCTCTAGCAAATTCTACAAATGTCTGTGATTTGCTGTTTTTGACAAATTTAGAAACTTCTGCAATAGTCTTCAGGCATGAGCTCTTAGGTTCGAAGTACTGCAGATTTAACAATGTCATAATTTAGAAACTGCTCTATTGGCAAAGCTGAAGAAACCTCCTGGGTCTTCCCTACTAAACTGCACTGCGGTAACAAGGTCCACATCTCCTTTGGCCACTTCAAATTCACTCACACAAAATGTTGGCACTAACGCACTGTTTTTACTTACATCAAAAGCAATTATTGTGAATTTAACACTGAACAATTAGGACTTTTGCACAGGAGAAGTGCCAGAGGGAGCTCTAGGCCATGGCAATGGAACAGGCTTACTCTGCATTTGCTGAGCCTGTAAATCTAGCTGCCACAATCTAATATCACGATCAGCTTGTACCTCAATAGCCTGAAGCTGGATTCTTTGAGCCTCACACTCTTGTTTCCTTATTGATAGATCTAATTCATTTAGTTTAAGTGCCATCTTAAGTGTAAATTATATAAAATCTAAATCCATACTGTCCCTAGCACATAATTTCCTCTTTCACCAATATCAAAAATAGGCAAGCAGCCCACACAAAAAAATGACAGTAATCATAACAAAGGCTTACCTGCTCTTTTAGTTGAAAAGAAAGATAATATGTATGGAGGAGATGCCTACCAGTTGGACAAGCTCCCAATTTATGTTACGATCCACCCAGTCTAGGATAGAGGAAAGCAACATTAAAGTAAAATATAGTAAACAACATAACTGTGATACAACAATTTTATTGATGTAACACAAACAAGGAAGTATTAAGACTTCAGGAGTGGGTGAAGATCCCCCCAAAAAATACAGTAACAAAAATGCCTCTAACTATTGTGACCAAGTCTACACAGCAAAATCCCCAGTGTTAATTTAACACTCTTGAGTGTGGACTCATATAAACACTGAAGCAGTGTTAAAAGTAACACTGAAGCAGAGTTGAAGTTAATGAGATAATTAAGAAGTTAATTGAGTTATGATTGACCATTATTGAAGACACCTGATGTTAACAAGCAGAATCACAAATGAGAAAAATCACAATTTGTGTGTCACCATTATATTGGTCAGTGTTTGATTTAGTTGGGATCTTGGCTTGTAACTTTTTACTTTTAAAGTTTGTTTGTCAAACCAAGAGCAAAAATCATTGCGTGTTGATGATTATGTTTTAATGCAATCGTTGTTTGACATGAATCACTGAACTCATCTACAGTCTCTTCTCAAAGTAAAACTTCCATTATTGATTGTCACAGCTTTGATTCCACAATGAAGAAGTCTGTATTTTCTATACATTTTGTAGGTATCTCTTGCAAGTGATTGTGATTTTTTTTTATTAAAGAATTCTAATTTTAGGCACACACAGATAACAATAATCAGCGTATGAATCTCAACAACGGTGACAAACAGTATATTCAGATAAACAGATCTACTCTGAACATCACAAAACTAGATACAAAAAAATGAACATAAAAACAGCAAAAATAAAATATAGTTAGAATAAAAGTTAAAAAGACAGTTCAGCTCATAATTTATTCATGCCGCAATGCATGATGGGAGCCATGGATGAGTTTTTATTGGCTACAACATGCTTTTTTGATGGTCACCGTTGTTGTGATGCTCACGCTGATTCCTGATGTCTGTGTGTCTAAACAAAAGATTACTTTTTTTTTTTTTTATGTAGAACTAACTATTAAAAACATGTCATACTATGTCAGAAATGCTGGGTTGCTTACTTTTCTTTTTCACTTAATTTATGTATGCAGTAAAGAAACCTAAACTCAGGCATTCAGGTCACTCTATAACAAATAGCTCAAATCACAATCAATGGCACACATGATTGCCTTTGCTGTGGTCTGTCTGTATGATATAATGCAGTCACCACAGCCACATAAAATCTAAAGATAATAACTGAAGGGTCAAGATCCCAACTTAAGCAAACACTGACCACTATAATGGTGACACACAAATTGTGATTTTCTCGTTTGGTGATTCTGCTTGTTAACATCAGGTGTCTTCAATAATGGTCAATCATAACTCAATTAACTTCTTAATTATCTCATTAACTTCAACTCTGCTTCAGTGTTACTTTTAACACTGCTTTAGGGTTTATATGAGTCCACACTCAAGAGTGTTAAATTAACACTGGGGATTTTGCTGTGTACTCTTACCTTACAGAAATAAAAAGGAAATAAACAACACTATAATTCCCTTTCTCCCTCTCTATTTTAAACAGGAGAAAAGAATTCAAAAATAAAAAAGTGGGCACCCACTCCCTTGAACTTCTTGTTTAGGTATGTTATAATATATACATTGAAAACAGATAATATGTTTTCACAATTGGTTTCAAAATAAATACTGTATATTAAGAATATCTATATAGCAATATTTAGAAGTTAACAGCAAGACAAATAATCAGAAAGATTTTAACACTCAATCACAACTGAACAGCAGCAAAGCCTAGCAACAATCAACTATTAGCCATATCCCCAAACAAAAAAGAAAGACACACTCCTCTTCCCTCTAGTTTCATAGTACAAATTGATCAATGACACAAAACAAAGCAAAAACATCCCAGAAGATTTTGAAGGGAAAAAGGAGAACATGTGACCAATCACGGAAAGTAGGGACACAAGTCGGTTCTGGGGGATTTTGAGTTATACACAGACCCTGAAAGTGTAGTCTCCAAGCTTTCCAATGATGTGTAACACATGGAAATAATATTTAGAGAAGTTGTAGCCATTTGAAGGTAGGCACTCAAAAAAGCTCAAAAGGGAGGAAATGGTCTCTAAAAATTGTGCAGTTCTCATCCCAGACAGCACACAGTTTCGGCCCAGATCCGTCACGCATCTGGCCCGCATGAAATCCATGCTTCACTTATTACTAACCAGGCTGACTTTATTTCTGTTAGGCATCTACAAATTTTGAACAATTTTAGACCAAAATCAAATCCTCCTTTTATAGGCAAATAAATCAGCTGAACAAATACTTAAACTAAAATGGATACCTGGACAATTTTAAATCTGGTTTCCGACCGCATCATAGCACAGAGACAGCACTCATTAAGATAATAAATGATATTCACTTAAATTCTGACTCTGAAAATATCAGTGCTGGTATTGCTAGATTGCAGTTTGACACTGTCGATCATAACATACATCTAGAGAGACCTGAAAACTGCATTGAGCTTTCAGGGATGGTACTCAAATGGTTCAGGTCATACTTAGAAGGGAGAGGCTACTATGTGAGTCCAGGAGAGCATAAGTGGACGTCCGTGACAAGGCTCAATTCTTGCAATGCTCTTGTTTAGCCTGTATAACCTAGAAATTCTGAGCATATCACACCAGTCCTCAGGTCCTTACTCTGCCTTCTAGTTTACAAATATTACCCAGAATGCATGTAGCAGTACAGATTCTAAAACATTAATAATAAACTGTTGAATCATTTTACAAATGGCCAAAACACTGGTTTGGAAACTCAACTTATTGTCAATAATCAACCCCAGATATTTAGGAATATGGCAAAATCAATGTCCCAAACCTTTAATAGTTGTCATCAAATGTCTAGGTGGGGACATCCTATAATCAATCACTATTTCCTCTGTTTTATTAATATTCAGCTGAAGACAAATACTGAGGCTTCAAAACTTGGGACAAGAATGTCAGGTACCTCCGGCTGGAGCTCCATATCAAGGCTTGCATTGTTTTAGTGGAGTGGCGTCATTGATAATTTTTCCCCATTTCCTTACTGTCCCTAGGCAATCCAAACCCTTCTAACGCCAGAGAGGAATCTGAGTCTTGAGAAAGGAGTCAATGCAAACATTCCTGTATTATCAATGGCTGCATATAATTGCCTGTAGGTCGTTGACCTTATTCAACAAGTAATTGGATATTGGCAAGTAATGGAAGGGGGATATGATTTTATTTTAAGTATACCCGGACACAAACTCCACCTTTCCTTCCCTGCTTTCTATTCTCTGGCTCTTTCAAAGGCCCTTCCTTGGCAAAACCTTTTACCTGGTTCCAAGTTTTTATTTTCATGTCAGCTCAAGCCAACAAACAATCCAAAGAATCAATCTGAGCCAGAGTAAAACTCCCAGGAGTATCAATATCTGTTTGCCTATCATACTCCTGATAACTCCGCTGATCCATTCTGTCCGCATGAGCACCTGGCCATGCAAGCCCAGAATGTTACACTCTACAGCTGTAAATTAAATCAATAAAAAAGCCTTCATAAAGAAACACTTTTAACTTATTTAACATGGAGTAGCACATGCAGCAAACACCTCATGCTGGTCAACACTAGAGCAGAACCCCCGTGAAGGACATTAAATCATAAAGTTCATCAGTAAAGACACATAAGGTATTGAAAGTTCTGCTAAAATCAGTTTAGGCATAACATTTTATGTTTTAAATGTTTATTTTTCTATATTTTTGTTATATTTTTGCTTGATAAATCATCCATGATTTAATTGTTACAGACTCATATATCACTGATATCACAGAAACACTATAAAAAACATTGTATAGTGATCAAAAATATATATTTATTTATTGTTTTCAGTGGATTTCATTATTTGTGCAGCACATCATCATCATCATCATCATCATCATCATCGTCATCATCATCATCATCCTTTTACATTCATTTTCCTCAGAATTAGTTCAACTTTACAAGAAAGTTGTTAATGTCATTTAATCAGTTTGAGGTTGAATTGTTCTCAAAATGACCGTGTAACTGTGCCAGAATTTCCATGTTGACTCCCATTATTATTCTTTGATTGTGCTGTAACTTCCTTGTCTTGAAGTTTTTTTTTTTTTTTTTTTTTTTTTCCCTTCCTTCTTCTTGTTGCTGCTGCTGCAACTGGTCAGTTAACTGTTTCAAAGTTTAAAGGGTTTCATGTTGCTCTGGTTTTCTTAAAGCAGAATGACGCAAAGAAATGCTGAAAAAAAGACAAATTCATATTTAGAGCTTATGAGGAAGTATCTTTTCTAGTTTTTCTGTTCTTTGTTTCGGTGTTGTTTTCATCTTTTTCATCATTTCAACTCTGGTGGACAAGAGACTCACTGAAACACGGTAAAACTATTCCTTTTTTTCTCTGTGTTCATTTAATTCAGTTACACTACTTTTTGCCAAACATTCGAAAGTTAATTGTTTAATTGCTTTTCTGTTGTTTTTGCTTAATTTATTATAAATATTAATTTGCAGAAAATATTTCAGTAATCCATAACTAGTATTTCTTATAGCCGGATTATCCATAAGGGCACTTGGGCCAGTGCCCAGGGCCACCAACCATTCACAACCATTAGGGGGGCACCACATGACACAATCTTTAAAAATATTTTTCATAAATTGTTTTATTATTAACTTGAAATTCTTGAAAGACCATACATAACTGGTTTATGAACACTAACTTAACAACAACCATAACAATAACAAAAAAAAAAAATAATAATAATAATAATAATAATAATAATAATAATAATAATAAATTATTAATAAATAAAGACTACATGACCACTATCACAACTTCTGGGATGTAGTTGACACATTTGCTTGCGCAAAATCAAGGAAGAAGCAGTTCTGCTAAAGGTAAAAAACCTGATAGATTTATTATTATTTTTTGGCAAACGTGAATTGACACTATCAATGAACTGATGTACATTTTGAATTGAGACATTTGACTAAAGTGCTCACTACTCATATGCCTAAATGTATGTAGTCCTGGTAATTCTCATCTAGTGATGAGAAATTATCTCAATTTTCAGCATATATATATATATAGGGCTGTCACTTTTGTGAAAAAATAATTTTAGATTTTTATGACATACTTGTTCATTGAATCGATTGTAAAATTGATTTTCCATGTCAACAAAAAACAAAAAAAACAACATTTCCTTTTTCAATCTCCAATATTATTTTAAATAATGATTCAATTCATTTCAAACAACTGTTAAAAAAAAGAAACTTTAAATGGACGTGAGAACAGGCCATGTGTGTGTTTTTTTTTTTAATTGAATGTAACCAACACTTAGGCTAGACGGCACTAGGCAGGCATAATTAAAGGCTATGGCCATTACAAATTTATTGGACATGAAAACAAGTCGATCAACATTTCGGGGTCCAGAGCAGAGCGTTTTTTATTCAAAAATGTCCAGCTGTTGAGAAGACGGACTCTGAGCGCACTGATGTCCCAGGGACACTCAGGTACAGCTGCATATACAGTCAGGTCCATAAATATTGGGACATCGACACAATTCTAATCTTTTTGGCTCTATACACCACCACAATGGATTTGAAATGAAACGAAAAGATGTGCTTTAACTGCAGACTTTCAGCTTTAATTTGAGGGTATTTACATCCAAATCAGGTGAACGGTGTAGGAATTACAACAGTTTGTATATGTACATCCCACTTTTTAAGGGACCAAAAGTAATGGGACAGATTAACAATCATAAATCAAACTTTCATTTTTTAATACTTGGTTGCAAATCCTTTGCAGTCAATTACAGCCTGAAGTCTGGAGATCAATTAGACATCAGCGTACACTGGGTTTCATCCCTGGTGATGCTCTGCCAGGCCTCTACTGCAACTGTCTTCAGTTCCTGCTTGTTCTTGGGGCATTTTCCCTTCAGTTTTGTCTTCAGCAAGTGAAATGCATGCTCAATCGGATTTAGGTTAGGTGATTGACTTGGCCATTGCATAACATTCCACTTCTTTCCCTTAAAAATCTCTTTGGTTGCTTTCGCAGTATGCTTCGGGTCATTGTCCATCTGCATTGTGAAGCGCTGACCAATGATTTCTGAAGCATTTGGCTGAATATGAGCAGATAATATTGCCCGAAACACTTCAGAATTCATCCTGCTGCTTTTGTCAGCAGACACATCATCAATAAATACAAGATAACCAGTTCCATTGGCAGCCATACATGCCCATGCCATGACACTACCACCACCATGCTTCACTGATGAGGTGATCTGATGAGCAGTTCCTTTCCTTCTCCATGCTCTTCTCTTTCCATCACTCTGGTACAAGTTGATCTTTGTCTCATCTGTCCATAGGATGTTGTTCCAGAACTGTGAAGGCTTATTTAGATGTTGTTTGGCAAACTCTAATCTGGCCTTCCTGTTTTAGAGACTCACCAGTGGTTTACATCTTGTGGTGAACCCTCTGTATTCACATGGTGAAGTCTTCTCTTGATTGTTGACTTTGACACACACATACACCTACCTCTTGGAGAGTGTTCTTGATCTGGCCAACTGTTGTGAAGGGTTTCTTCACCAGGGAAAGAATTCTTCGATCATCCACCACAGTTGTTTTCCATGGTCTTTCGAGTAGTTTGGTGTTTGGAAAGCAACCAAAGAGATTTTTAAGAGAAAGAAGTGGAATGTTATGCAATGGCCAAGTCAATCACCTGACCTAAATCCGATTGAGCATGCATTTCACTTGCTGAAGACAAAACTGAAGGGAAAATGCGCCAAGAACAAGCTGGAACTGAAGACAGTTGGAGTAGAGGCCTGGCAGAGCATCACCAGGGATGAAACCCAGCGTACGCTGATGTCTAATTGATCTTCAGACTTCAGGCTGTAATTGACTGCAAAGGATTTGCAACCAAGTATTAAAAAATGAAAGTTTGATTCTGTCCCATTACTTTTGGTCCCTTAAAAAGTGGGATGTACATATACAAACTGTTGTAATTCCTACACCGTTCACCTGATTTGGATGTAAATACCCTCAAATTATAGCTGAAAGTCTGCAGTTAAAGCACATCTTGTTCGTTTCATTTAAAATCCATTGTGGTGGTGTATAGAGCCAAAAAGATTAGAATTGTGTCGATGTCCCAATATTTATGGACCTGACTGTATATATATCCCCAACCCTACCCCACCCCCCACATGAACTGTTAGGGAAAAAAAGACGAAAAATGTTTTCCAAAAGAAAACCAACCCTTCAGGTTTACTTTGCACCATGTCATTCGTCATTCTCTGCAGACCTATTTAAATATCATGCAGGAAAGATAGATCTGATCGTTATCCAGATGGAAAAGTCAGTTGATGTTGCCAAGTGTAAAAGTTCCATGTTCTGATCGACTGATGATGAGTCTGTATAGTGTATAGTTTGTGTATGTGTATAGCTACACTGTCTAGGCATTAACTGTTGACAGCAAAGTAAGAATTTAATTCTCAGGGAAACTTGTTTTCCTCACTGGGTATGAGACAATAAACACTTCAAATCCAAATTACTTTGAATCCTAAACGCAGCCAGAGCATTGTCAGATGTGTGTCTGTACCTCTTGTCCTGCCTTGCTATGTCTTGGACGGTCTGCCAGTTTTTAACCCTCAGGGGAGGTTTTTTTTTTTTTTTTTTTTTGTAATTTTGTTTATTTGTTACTATTAATGAATTCCCTCGTCTTCCTGCATTTGAGTCCTCACTTAATCGGGACAGGATCATTCACTTCTGGATATTTGTAAACTATGGTGGATTTGAGATTGGGTGGCAGTTAAGTCAAAGAACATTTAATTTATTTTTATTTTTTTCTTTAAAAAAATCAATTTGTGTTAATGGCTTTTAATTGTAAGGATGCTTCAGTCATAATCATAGAGAGTGGCATTGCAAATGTGTGTGATTAAAAAAAAAAAAAACTTATGACGCTTTATGATAAAGTATTCAAAGTGCTGGTCTTTAAAGGGTCTTAAAAAGTTTTATTTCACCTGAAATTAGCCTGAAAATAGAGCAGAAAGACTGTGTTAGTATAAATAATTAAAGCAATGGTTGCATGCATTGCAAAAAAAAAAAAAAAAAAAAAGAATTTCTCATATTTGTAATCTTTTTCATTAACTAACATTATCAAAGATACTGTAACAAATGTATTGTTCATTGTTAGTTCATGTTAATTAATACATTAACTTGTGTTTACCAATGCAATGACTCCTTACATGTAAAGTGTTACATCTTAAATTTACCTTCATGTGACTTCATATGATCATTTTAGGGACATTGTCAGTGAGAAGAAATTCAGAAGAGACCCACTTCATGTGGCTAGATAGTTCTTTAACTCCTTAACATAGTGAGTACTGTCAAAAGTACACTGATAAAAATTATTTTGTGGTGAAGTAAATACTACATAAAAGCAAATGTAATTTGTACATTTAAATATTAAATATTTTAGTTAAGGCAATAATAAAAAACAAATAAGTACATTCTATATTAGTACTCAATTTAAGGTTGTAGAAATTAAAGTTTGAACTCATAAGTATATTTTGCTAGCAATTGCTTGTTATGTTTACAAGGATTCTTTAATTAAATGTCAATGTCATGATCCCATATTTCCCATCATGCACTGGGGCATGAATAATAAAAATAATAAAAAGTAAAAAAAAAAAAAATCACTGTTTTCAAGTAGTATCTACACTGTTTTATTATTGCTTTTGTTGTTAGGTTAAGTAACTTACTGTTTTGTGACATATGGAATTTTATTGAGTGAGATATTTAAAGACTGTCCACCTGGGTGTGAGAGGAATGGCAGGAGCAGTGTTTTAATGTAACGAAGTTAGTGATTGAGTTAGTAAGTAATAGCAGGGATTTGGAAAGTGTAAAAATAAAACCAGAAACAGAAGGGTAACAAGTTGTAGGAAAGAGGACGAATAAAAAGCGATTCTTATGTCCTTGTCTGTGTCCCGTTTTTTTATACCTGTCTGACAAAACTGAAATTGAATTCACCTGAAGACACTTTACTGTTTATCACTACAAAGGGCCAAACAAGCGCACAAAACTGACATGGTACACTATATAGCACAACACCAAACGCTCCTTCAGTATGTCTCAACACAATATAAAAACAAGCATTTCTTAGCAACAACTGCATTTCTTTATACTGTTCAAGTCTTTTGCTAGCGCTTGAACACGCCTTACTCTTTGTCACAAAAAAGGGCCAAGCAAGTGCACGAAACTGACAAGGTACACCATACATAATATTATATATTTATATTATCACTAGATCACCTGCGAAGATCTCATCACCTCAGCTTCCATTGGGACGAGCCCAGAGGAACCAGACAAGTCCTCTGCATAGTTTGAACTGTGCTGCAGCCTGGAATTAAACCACAGCATGTTGGTTTCATCTGGTCAGAGGAGAACTGGCCTCCTGACTGAGCCTGGTTTGTCCCAAGGTTGTTTCTCTATTCTGTCACCAATAGAAAAAAAATTGCAATTGGCTTGCTTAGGTGGTGACATTTGACGGACACTATTGGAAGAGATCAGAACTGGATGATGACATCACTGAATCATCAATAAACTGAGTTTAACTAAGATTCTTTCTTTTTTTTAATTGTCCTATTGCATTATTAATAAACTGTTTTCCTACTTGACACTGTAAAGCTGCTTGACACAATCAGTATTGTATGAAGCACTATATAAATAAAGGTGACTTGACCTTGACTAGTTGCTGATGACGCCATTAATTAACAAATAAGCATGAACCTTGTGTTGAGACTCAAACACCTTGTGCACAGCTATGGCAAATGACACTGCCCACATGGCTTTTGCTCCTATAACAGCTCATTTGTTTAATCAGTCCTTTTGTCTTTGGGTCATTATATTTCTCACAGATTTCTGCTTGTAAATTAGATAGAGATAAAGTGGCACAGTATAGATTACATTTATGTGAATTGATTGGTGAGAGAGTGATTGCATGCGTGAATTAATTATATCTGGCAGCGTCTCTTTACTAACAGTGAAACTGTAGGATTTAGATACTAAGCTTTGAGATACTAATAATAGATACTATATACTAATTTGAGAAATTCTGATCACTTCTGTATTTTATTTGATATATTGATCTCTGCTACCACTGAATCTAGAACTGTCTCTGTCAGATGGAGAAGCATAAACAAGAACACAAGTGTACTATTTATGGATGCTATACAGCGGGAAAATAAGTATTTGACACATCAGCATTTTTATCAGTAAGTGAGCTGTTGACACAAAATGTCCACCAGATGTAGCCATCAAGCCAAATATTGAATTCATATAAAATAAATCTAAACATTTAAGTATACAAGTTGAGTCATAATAAATAAAGTGAAGTGACACAGGGAATAAGTATTGAATACACTTTATTTAATACTTTGTAGAAAAGCCTTTGTTTGTTATCACAGCTTCTAGACGCCTCTTGTGTGGAGAGACCAGTTGTCTGCATTGCTCAGGAGTGATTCTGGCCCATTCTTCCACACACATGGTCTTTAAATCTTGAAGGTTCCTTGGGCCTCTTTTGTGAACTTCGATCGTCTGTTCTCTCCTTTTTTTTCAATGGGATTTAGGTCAAGGTCACTCCATTGTTTCCTTGGCCTTGTGTTTGGGATCATTGTCTTGTTGAAATGTCCACCCTCTTTTCATTTTCAGCTTTCTGGTAGATGGCAGCAGATTGTCCTGGTTACATTTCTCCATTCATCCTGCCTTCATTAATATGAAGTCTGCCAGTACCCCTTGCTGAAAAGCAGCCCCACACCATGATGCTTCTACCCCCAAACTTAACTGTTGGTATGGTGTTCTTGGGGTGGTGGGCAGTGCCATTTCTTCTCCAAACATGGTGTGTAGAATGACTGACAAAAAGTTCAATTTTGCTTTCATCTGACCATACTATAGTCTCCCAATAACCCACAGGCTTCTCCAAATGCTCTTTCATAAACTTTAACCGAGCCTCAACATGCCTTTTGTTCAGCAATGGAGTCTTTCATGGTGAGCGTGCATGGATGCCATGGCGGTTCAGTGCATTGTCTTCCTGAAGTTCTCGAGTGGTTCTTGGCTCCTGGAGAACTCCCCTGATTATTATTTGAACTCCCTGATTATTATTTGAACTCCTTGTACAGGGATCTTACGTGGAGCACCTGATCGTGGCCAATTTATGGTGAACTGATGCTCTTTCCATTTCCGGATAATGGCCCCACAGTGCTCACTGGAACATTCAGCATTCTGGAAATGTGCCTATAACCATTCCCATCAAAATGCTTTTCAACGATAAGATTACGAAGACCTTGAGAGAGTTGTTTGCTTTTACCCTTCATGAAGTCTTTCCTCTGTGCCTCCTGGGTAATGAGAAGCCTCTAGGCCATCAGTTAGGACTAAAGCAGATGATATCAATTAGTACTGATATGGGGCAGGGTTTCTCTCTCAATACTGACAGATGTCAGATGATCTCTTGGCTTTCTATGCCATTTTGCACCTTGTTATCTTCATGTGTTCAATACTTATTCCCTGTGTCATTTTACTTTATTTATTATGACTCAACTTGTATACTTAAATTTTCTGATTTCTATGTATGAATTCAATATTTGGCTTGATGGCTACATCTGGTGGAAATTTTGTTTCAACAGCCCTCTTAGAAATCTCCTTACTGATAAAAATGCTGATGTGTCAAATACTTATTTCCCCCACTGTATCTTTAACACCAAGCATTTCTGCAGACTCTGTTGATATTCTCCTTGATTCATTGAACTCAAAAGTTAAAAATGTTATTGATGATATTACTTCAACAATAGTCAGCTAGACAATTAGGAGATTAAAATCAGTTTGGAGAAGATCAACAGAAATTCAGACTATGAAAAGTCAATGCAGAAAAACCGAGCAGATGTGGCGGAAAACAAAACTTGAAATTCACTATAGCATCTATAAAGACATCCTTCATGCTTTTAATGTGAAACTAGCCACAGCTAGACAGAATTTCTTCTCAAACCTTATAAACAGTAACTTAAATAACACTCGTCCTCTTTTTGCCACTGTTGAGAGACTGACAAACCCCCCAAGTCAGATTCCCAGTGAAATGCTCTCAGACAGTAAATGCAATGAGTTTGCTTCCTTCTTTTCCGAGAAGATCATCAATATCAGGAAGGCGATTAGCACATCCTCAAGTAATGCAGAGGTCAGACTGATTCATCCACAATATCAAAAAGATACTATGTCTACATTTGAAGCAATTAATAGCAAAATTTTAGAAGAAATAGTGCTGCACCTAAAATCGTCAACCTGCTGTCTTGACAAACTTCCCACATCTTTTTTCAAACGTGTGCTTAAATGCTTAGAAGCAGATCTCTTAGAAGTGGTGAATGCCTCACTTCTTTCTGGGACATTTCCAAACTCCCTGAAAACTGCAGTTGTTAAGCCCCTCTTGAAAAAGAGCAATCTTGATAACATCATTTTGAGCAATTTTAAACCAATATCTAATCTTCCTTTTATAGGCAAAATTATTAGTCTAGATGGAAATAGGGGTCCACGCGCACCCACCGGCTTTTTTTTATGCCACCTGATTTTTTTAAATCCTTAAAGTGTCTATTTTCATAATCTGCCAGGTGCCAAGCTGAAATAATGTCCCAAAGGGTTCTTTTTTAACCCTTTGCTGCACCTGACCGGAACCCGAAAAATCTAAAAGTGATATACAAAGTGGCATAACATTAGAAGTAAACAACATACAGAGATGAATGAACACATTTTCCCATACAATTCTGACCCCAGGAATTTAATGGAATGGTTATTTTTGACATTTGACAACATATTGACCTTATTTCTGGACAAAAATTGCAAAAATGGCCAAAGATGTGTATAGTATCAACTATTTTTTCGTTTTCTCAAGCGCATAGGGGGATTTTTTTTTCCCACAACATATTATTTCTTTATCATTCAAGTGTCTATTATATGATTAAAATGGGTACCAAGCTGAAATAATCTCCAAAATTCTTGATTTTTAACCCTTTGCACCAAACCCCGAAAAATCTAAATAGGATTTAAAGTGGCATACCTTTTGATGTAAACTACTCACAGAGACAAATGGCCACATTTTTCAATACAATTCTGACCCCAGAAATTGTTGTTTGTCATGTTTTATAACATCTTGGCCATCTGTGGTCAAAAAGAGCAAAAAAAAGTTCATTTGACAGCGTTTTTATTATACTTAACAGCCTGAAATAGGGTTTATTTGAACCTTTTACTTCACCTATCCTGAACCTGAAGATATTTAAAATAGTTTTACTTTTGAAGTTAAGAAAACTAAGCAAATTAGCTTAAATAAATAAACAAAATAAATAAATAATAATAAAAAAAAAAATTAAAAAAAAAATCCAAAAAGGTCCAAAAAGTTGACTGAGCATAAACTGCAAGTTTTAGATTTTTGGGGCTTTGCAGTTGGCAGTTGGTGGTCGTCGGTTCATACCTGCAGATCGCCATCTCCCACTGCTCTCTCTTTTGGAAAAATTTCAGTAAGTATTTGTAACTATAATTAAGATATACCTTTGTAGTCATAACTTAAAGTGATTTTTCAACAGTTTTTAATGTTATCACAGGCTTTCGGAAATCGAATCTGTATTCTTGACTAGCAGAGGTGGTAGCTTAGTTGGGTGGGGGATATGAGATATGAGACTCCAGCAGATTCCATTGAAATTAGAGGACTTGTCTTTGGATACAATTGGCTATCACCAATATTGCTATAAATGCTTTACAGGGAAAATAAATCATTTACAAGTGTCAAAGGCTTCTATATCTGGTAAATCATTATCATTGAAAAGGGACTCTCTGTGCCATGTCAAATCAAGGTCAGTTAGGTAGCTAAGTATTATCCATCATCCAGAAACAACTTCAACACAGAGTACCAAACCCATGAGCATGGAAGTGAGAGAGTAGAAGAGGCAGCAGACAACACTAACAGCCTGCAGGCCCAGAAGATAGGAGCACATAACAAGTCATATTGTGTTATAAAGGATTACATTCTTAGGAATGTGATTGAATGCAAAGAGGTTGTCCAGCTAAGATCCATGTGCAACTTGTACATGAAGACATTGGAAAATCAAGGTTTTCCTAATCCTGAATACCGCAGTAAGAAATTGGCAATACGGTTACAGGGAGACAAAGACATCTCTCATGACCTCACATTCTCCAAGGTGCAACAACATGAGTGTATTAAGTCGAACCTCATATACAGCTCAGCATTACTGTAGATGAAGCAGTTGGATCTGCATACAAACTTGGAACAGCTGACCAACTTCAAGAAGTTGCACATGGATCTTAGCTGGACAACCTCTTTGCATTCAATCACATTCCTAAGAATGTAATCCTTTATAACACAATATGACTTGTTATGTGCTCCTATCTTCTGGGCCTGCAGGCTGTTAGTGTTGTCTGCTGCCTTTTCTACTCTCTCACTTCCACCCTCATGACTTTGGTACTCTGTGTTGAAGTTGTTTCTGGATGATGGATAATACTTAGCTTCCATTGCAAAAAGGTCTTTGCCCTGCACCTTGCGATAAAGAGCCTCTTTCTTTAATTCCTGTGCCCTAGGTTCAATAACTGTCCAGGCTGGTTCCTTGTGTTTCCAACTTTGAAACTTTGTAAGCTCTTCAGTCTTGCCCTTGAACTTGGATTTTGCTTTGTCACAGAAAACACTGATTGGGAAACAAGAAGGAGCATCTTCTTGGAGCTCCTTCAGATTGAACTGACCGTGATTTGACATGGCGCAGAGAGTCCCTTTTCAATGATAATGATTCACCAGATATAGAAGCCTTTGACACTTGTAAACAATCTACACTCACCCAAAGGATTATTAGGTACACCTGTTCAATTTCTCATTAATGCAATTATCTAATCAACCAATCACAAGGCAGTTGGCTTCAATGCATTTATGGGTGTGTTCCTGGTCAAGACAATCTCCTGAACTCCAAACTGAATGTCAGAATGGGAAAGAAAGGTGATTTAAGCAATTTTGAGTGTGGCATGGTTGTTGGTGCCAGACGGGCCGGTCTGAGTATTTCACAATCTGCTCAATTACTTGGATTTTCACGGGCAACCATTTCTAGGGTTTACAAAGAATGGTGTGAAAAGGGAAAAACATCCAGTATGTGGCAGTCCTGTGGGCGAAAATGCCTTGTTGATGCTAGAGGTCAGAGGAGAATGGGCCGACTGATTCAAGCTGATAGAAGAGCAACTTTGACTGAAATAACCACTCGTTACAACCGAAGTATGCAGCAAAGCATTTGTGAAGCCACAACACGCACAACCTTGAGGCGGATGGGTTACAACAGCAGAAGACCCCACCACTCATCTCCACTACAAATAGGAAAAAGAGGCTACAATTTGCATGAGCTCACCAAAATTGGAAAGTTAAAGACTGGAAAAATGTTGCCTGGTCTCATGAGTCTCGATTTCTGTTGAGACAGTCAGATGGTAGAGTCAGAATTTGGAGTAAACAGAATGAGAACATGGATCCATCATGCCTTGTTACCACTGTACAGACTGCTGGTGGTGGTGTATTGGTGTGGGGGATGTTTTCTTGGCACACTTTAGGCCCCTTAGTGCCAATTGGGCATAGTTTAAATGCCACGACCTACCTGAGCATTGTTTCTGACCATGTCCATCCCTTAATGACCACCATGTATCCATCCTCCAATGGCTACTTCCAGCAGGATAATGCACCATGTCACAAAGCTCGAATCACTTCAAATTGGTTTCTTGAACATGAAAATGAGTTCACTGTACTAAAATGGCCCCCACAGTCACCAGATCTCAACCCAATCTTTGGTATGTGGTGGAACGGGAGCTTCGTGCACTGGATGTGCATCCCACAAATCTCCATCAACTGCAAGATAATATCCTATCAATATGGGCCAACATCTCTAAAGAATGCTTTCAGCACCTTGTTGAATCAATGCCACGTATAATTAAGGCAGTTCTGAACGCGAAAGGGGTTCAAACACAGTGTTAATATCGTGTTCCTAATAATCCTTTAGGTGAGTGTATTTTCCCAGTAAAGCTTTTATAGCAGTATTGGTGATAGCCAATTGAATCCAAAGACAAGTTCTCAAATTTCAATGGAACCTGTTCACAAATATCCCTCATGTGGTATGGTGAACTGACGTCTTTACAGAGTCTCATATCTCATATACTGTGTAGATATGATAGCTTCTCGCTTGCCCTCCCCACCTGCATGTGTTGAGTGTTGTAAAATTACCATACTCAGAAAGAGTTCAGACATGTAAAATATGTGTTAGGGAACGAATCCTCTTTGGAGGCACTTCAGCTGTGTTACAACGTTTAATTTTCCCCTTGGTAAGTATGTACGAAGTATTGAGCCTGAAAAAAAAAGAAAAAAAAACTTTAGCTAGTAGATACCAACTAAGCTACCACCACTGCTAGTCAAGAATACAGATTCGATTTTCGAAAACCTGTGATAATAGTAAAAACTGTTGAAAAATCACTTTAAGTTATGACTACAAAGGTATAACTTAATTATAGTTTCAAATACTTACTGAAATTTTTCCAAAAGAGAGAGCAGTGGGAGATGGCGATCTGCAGGTATGAACCGACGACCACCAACTGCCAACTGCAAAGCCCCAAAAATCTAAAACTTGCAGTTTATGCTCAGTCAACTTTTTGGACCTTTTTGGATTTTTTTCTGTAGTTATTTATTTATTTATTTATTTATTTTATTTATTTAAGCTAATTTGCTTTGTTTTGTTAACTTCAAAAGTAAAACTATTTTAATTATCTTCAGGTTCAGGATAGGTGAAGTAAAAGGTTCAAATAAACCCTATTTCAGGCTAAGTATAATAAAAACGCTGTCAAATGAACTTTTTTTGCTCTTTTTGACCACAGATGGCCAAGATGTTATAAAACATGACAAATAACAATTTCTGGGGTCAGAATTGTATTGAAAAATGTGGCCATTTGTCTCTGTGAGTTGTTTACATCAAAAGTTATGCCACTTTAAATCATATTTAGATTTTTCGGGTTTGGTGCAAATGGTTAAAAATTAAGCATTTTGGACATTATTTCAGCTTGGTACCCAATTTAATCTTATAATAGACACTTGAATGATAAAGAAATAATATGTTGTGGGAAAAAAATCACCCTATGCGCTTGAGAAAACGAAAAAATAGTTGATCCTCTACACATCTTTGGCCATTATTTTGCAATTTTCGTGCAGAAATAAGGTCAATATGTTGTCAAATGTCAAAAATAAACATTCCATTAAATTCCTGGGGTCAGAATTGTAAGGGAAAATGTGTTCATTTGTTTCTGTATGTTGTTTACTTCTAATGTTATGCCACTTTGTATATCACTTTTAGATTTTTCGGGTTCCGGTCGGGTGCAGCCAAGGGTTAAAAAAGAACCCTTTGGGACATTATTTCAGCTTGGCACCTGGCAGATTATGAAAATAGACACTTTAAGGATTTAAAAAAATCAGGTGGCATAAAAAAAGCCAGGGGGGGGCGTGGACCCCTATTTCCATCTAGACTATATAGAAAAGGTAGTTTTTAATCAGCTGAACAAATACTTAAACAATTTTTAAATGGTTTTTGACCGCATCACAGCACAGAGACAGCACTCATTAAGATAATAAATGATATTCGCTTAAATTCTGGCTGAAGGTCATACTTAGAAGGGAGGGGTTATTATGTGAATTTAGGAGAGCATAGAAGATGCAGTGCTAATTGACATAATTTTTACAGTACAGAAAACATAAAGTATATTTTCTACCTTATTCTGTGTAAAAATTTTAAATAATTACTAATTAAATGTAGTAGCCTATATAAAACAAACATACAATTGCCATTAGGAAAAAAAAAAATATAGATTACAAATGATTATTGTCAAGCAGTGTATTTGATGTCTTACGGCAGTAATAAAAAGAAGATAATTCTTTGTAAAAAAAATAAAATAAAAATAATAATAATTATGATAATACATAGGCATCATACATAAAATGATTGTATTTGAAATTTCTGTCACTTCTGAAATGATGGCTACACCCCTGGTGTGACGAAATGTTAGCTGATACATGATACTTTTAAAGCTCTTTTTAAATTCTTGGTTTACATCCATTTTTACATATGCTATGTCATGCCATTGCATCATTAAACTAGCATCTAACAATGGACAAAAGGTTATTTATTTATTTATTTATTTCTTTTTTACCTATGGCCATAAAGGCTGCTGTGCAATTTGTCCCCTGACTAAGCATTTGAAGAATTCAGGGTAAGCATTTAAATAATCCTGTGAATGCACTTAAAGAGTACAGAATCGAATCTAATTTATTTGTGAATTGAATCGAATTGCATTTTTCTAAATTTGCAAAAATTGTTCGTGATTCGAATCGAAAACCTATGATTTGTGAATCGAATTGAATTGCTGTCTACCCAAAGAATCACAGCACTAATGTGTGTGTGTGTGTGTGTGTGTGTGACCATGGACCAAAAACAGTCATAAGGATAATTTTTTTTCAAACTTAGATTTATACAGTATATCACCTGAAAGCTGAATAAATAAGCTTTCCCCTAATGTATTGTTTGTTAGGATATTTGGCCTAGATATTACTAATTGAAAATCAGTGGGCAGCTATATATCCAGCACCCAGGTTGTGTGTGTGTGTGTGTGTGTGTGGATATATATATGAAATTTAAAACTGTATGACAGCATATATATATATATATATACATATATACATATATATATATATATATATATATATATATATATATATATATATATAGTGGTGGGCATAGATCAACTTTTTAAATCTAGATTAATCTCACTATGATCTTGAAATTAATCTAGATTAATCTAGATTAAAATGGCTCATTCAAATTCTGCCGAAGGAATTCAGAATATGTGTGTTACCCAAATAAAATTGACAAACAGTAAGGCTTTGAGAAGGGGTTTATCAAGCTAGGTGGTGCATTAGAAAAGGGGCTCATCTCCTGTTTCCAAAATGCATCACAAAGTGCTTGAAAAAGCTGTAAACTAATTCCACATTGCACAAGGTGCAAACAACCTTCACACCAATGTTTAAGTTTTTTTTTCAAGTTTGTAGATGTCAAGGTACAGAAACCAAATAATTAAATGTAAAATAGCACTGGATAGTCTTCAATGTAAAAATGAAATATACAATCAAACCTACATTTATTCAGACACCTTCAACATTTATCACATTATTACAGTTTTACTATATATCACAAATTATATCTGGTGTCTGAATAATTTTTGGTTTGACTGTTAAAACTACAAAGTAATTCAATCAAGAGCAGTGAGTGATTTTCTTTCATTTTCTTGGATTAACATTACAGCAGCCAGTAGCTAAATTAGGTGCGGCCACTTTAAGAGATGATGAATGCATCCAATATAATACACATCCCATTTTTCCCTAAAACGTTTACTTTCACTTAAGAGATAACTGACAGTTTTTTTGAGCATAAATTCCAAGGTGGATATTTTGACATATTTTGTATGTATTTGTCGGCACAAGAGCAAAAATAAGTAAATTCGATGTTCATGTGTTTTGAGACGCCTTTCTCTGCGTGAGCGCTGAACACCAGAACACCGCGGTGCTGAATTGGGCTCTTACACATCTTTTTGTTTGTCCAAACTGCGATTTGTATTTGTTCGTTCAGGTGCAGGAGGGACTTCGAGGAGAACTTCGCAGAAGAGAGCTCGGTTCAGTGTCGCTGTCCGTGATACGCGGCTCTCTCTCTCCACGTGCGCAGTAAGCAGCTACTCCGTTGAGCTTTTACGCGTCTTGTGTTTGGATGCTTTAATGTTTAAATCGACAAGCGATACGGCGTAAAAACGTGAAAAAGATACGTTTTCGTGACGATGTGCAGCAGTGGCCCGTCAACTGTCCTGAGCATCTTTTTAGGCTGGCCTCAGCCAGTCGGTTATATCAAATATCAAGGTGATATAAGCTTGCTTATTATAGACCCAGCTCTCAACCCAAATTTGAGAATAGATTAACAGTGATATTTTTTTATCGCCTGATAAGAGTCTCGCGTTAACGCAGCACGTTAACGCCGAGAACGGCCCACCACTAATATATATATATATATATATATATATATATATATATATATATATATATGGGTGAACTAACCCTTTAACTAATAACACAGTTTAAGATATTTTAGATTTATTCCGAGAGCTCTCAGCCCCTCCATTTAAGCTTTGTGTACGGTATACTGTCCATGTTTAGAAAGGTAAGAAAAAACATAATCAAAGTAGTCCATGTGACATCAGAGGGTCAGTTAGAATTTTTTGAAGCATCGAAAATACATTTTGGTCCAAAAATAGCAAAAACTATGACTTTATTCAGCATTGTCCTCTCTTCCGTGTCTGTTGTGATAGAGTTCAAAACAAAGCAGTTTGTGATATCCATTTCTCGAATGAATCATTCAATGTAACCGAATCTTTTTGAACCAGTTCACCAAATCGAACTGAATCGTTTTAAACGGTTCGCGTCTCCAATACACATTAATCCACAAATGACTTAAGCTGTTAACTTTTTTTAATGTGGCTGACACTCCCTCTGAGTTCAAACAAACCAATATCCTGGAGTAATTCATTTACTCAAACAATACACTGACTGAACTGCTGTGAAGAGAGAACTGAAGATGAACAACGAGCCGAGCCAGATAATGAACAAAAGATTGACTCGTTCTCGAGTCAAGAACCGGTTGCATCAGTTTTCGGACCACCAGTAGTTCTTTCGGACAGTTTGATCAATAAACCGTTTGAAGAAAACGGTTCACCGGTTCTTTTGCGCTCAACCAAATGACTTCATTTGCGATGATTGACCTTGATTCAAGCCTTTGGTTTACCTCGGCTCATAAAATTAGCACAGAATCAGTTCAGAATCAATCACCAAAAGAATCAGTTCAGTTCAGATGCTCTGTGTGTCGGTCTGCTTCACGCTGAATCACACATGCACAGTATCATCAGCTACTTGGTTCTCGAACCGGACACGTCTGACAGAAACAGTTCTTGACTCGAGAACGAGTCAGTCTTTTGTTCATTATCTGGCTCAGCTCTATGTTCATCTTCAGTTCTCTCTTCACAGCAGTTCAGTCAATGTACCGTTTGAGTAAATGAATTACTCCGGGATATTGGTTTGTTTGAACACAGACGGAGTCTCGGCCACATTAAAAAAGTTAACAGCTTAAGTAATTTGTGGATTAATGCATATTGGAGACGTGAACCGTTTTAAAGTATTCAGTTAGATTTGGTGAACTGGTTCAAGAAGATCCGGTTACATCGAGTGATTCGTTCGCGAACCGGATATCACTACACTGCAGAGTTTTGAACTCTCTCACAAAAGACGGAAGAGAAGACAATGCTGAATAAAGTCGTAGTTTATGCTATTTTAGGACCAAAATGTATTATAGATGCTTCAAAAAATTCTAACGGACCCTCTGATGTCACATGGACTACTTTGATGATGTTTTTCTTACCTTTCTGGACATGGACAGTATACCGTGCACACAGTTTCAATGGAGGGACTGAGAGCTCTCGGACTAAATCTAAAGTATCTTAAACTGTTTTCCGAAGATAAACGGAGGTCTTAGGGGTTTGGAACAACATGAGGGTGAATTATTAATTACATAATTTTGATTATTGCACTGAAAAAATAAAAACCTTGTATCAACTTAAAAAAATTGAAGTAATCAATCACACGAAACATTTGACATTGACTCAATGTAAATAATTTAATTTAGTTTAACTTGAAAATTTTAAATCCATGCAAACCACTTTTTAAAGGTTGATCAATCTAATTATTTTAGGTTGGAACAAACTAATTTTTTTAAATTAGAACAAACCAACTAAACTAATATGTATATGTTAAATTAAATTAATTATTTTAGTTTGGTACAAACTAATTTTTATAGATCTGATTAAATTAATTATTTTATTTAATTAATGATTTCAATAAATTTTAATCAATGACTACTGAGAACACTTTTCCTTTAGAAAACATTTTTATTGTTCAATAAACTCACAACATTGAATATTTGCTTCAAATGTATGAAGATTGACAGCAGAAATACTTGAAACACTGCAATCAGTCTCTTCAGTTGTTCATAAGACTTGGCCTTATTCAACCTTTGTACCTGGTAGCCATCGAACTTGGGCAGCCACATTTGTAAATGCTGCAGTGAAAATGCAGCCTTGTTAGTACAACCTTTTTATTAAAAGGATCTAAAGACTTGGCTGTAAAAACACAATAAAATGTAACAATAATGCAATTATACAATTAATCCCTGTACAGCTGGGTGGTCAGTCTAGTGAATTTTGGGGTCATCTTTATTCCATCAAGCTCCATCAGGACATTTTGCACAAATTCAAAGGTGAACTGTAGCCTTTTTGGATATTTTAGGTTTAGTGTATATATGAGCCCAGCAACCGATGGCAACTCGTTCAGGACCTCTTTTCCTTCGACAATAATTTAAATGTCTTTAGGTGGATGGAGATGATCCTCTTTCCCAGTGATAAAGATCATCATGGTTGTCTGCTCCAGTTCTTCAACCTCATTATCCTGCACAAAAAAAGAAAGAAAATATGTTATAATTTCAGAAAATCTCCCGATTTCATGTTAGATCATAATGTGCCAAGCTCTTATACAATCTAAACTTTCAAAACAAAACATTTGATTAGCAAATCAAAATAATCAAATGTTCATTACAAGGGATGTGACTAAATTAAAAGTGATCTAGTTTTGCTAAGTAGATCTGGTAGACAACTTCCCAGATGAGAGAAAATTTTACACTTTAGGATGCCTAATTATCACAAACGTCCTCATGACATTGGAAATAGAACTTACCACAAGCCATGATCACTGGCAGGAGATTCCAAATAATTTGCACAGCAGGAACAACTGATTGGTGGCTGCTTCCCTGAAGCTGAAAGAGAAAACATGATTTAAGTTTCAGCCATCAAAGTGTGTTAACTACTAACATCATACACAAATTAATAGATATATACTTTATTTTATGATTTTAGAAAAGCTGGCTAACATTTTGGTAAATTTCTACCACATGTAAATGCTGTTAATAGTGTAGCAAACTAACATTACCAGATACAAAAATCAGGGTGTTTTTACACCATGATACCTGATTGGCTAATGTCATAGTGATGTTAGGTTTAGGGCTGGGGTTGGGTAAGGGTGATCATTTTAATTGCATGATTTAGAAACACCCAGCAGTTTGAAAACACTCACAAGGTGATAAACGCCCACTTTTGCTCTGCAGAGACCCAAGTCAAAAAAAAAAAAAAAAATTAAAAAAAAAACGTCCATCTGTTCTTTTATGCTCAACCTTTTGACGTCATTAGAGAAGTCTATCAAATATAAAGTCCTTAATCATAACTTTAGTCAGTTAAAAACCTCATAATCATGGAAAGTTTACAATTAAGTTTTGCAACACACTGAATAAAGTAACAGCAATAATGTGCATGAGGATTTAAGTCTTGAAGATATAAAGTAAATAAATTAGATGTCATAAGGGCAGAAATCGTAATCCACTTACTATACATAATTTATTGCAATGTATTTGTTATGAAATAAACTTACGTTTCGCCAGGTCAGAATCAATAACAAAAGAACCAGTTCGGTTCAGACGCTCTGTGTGTCAGTCTGCTTCACGCTGAATCGCGCATGCGCAGTATCATCAGCTCATCGGTTATCAAATCGGACGTGTCCGACAGAAACGATTCTCGGTTCAGTGTACGTACTGCTGATCGGAAAACTGATGCAACTGGTTCTTGACTCGAGAAAGAGAACCGCTCCAGCAGTGGGCGTGTTTGTTTGTAATCTGGCTCTGCTTGGTGTTCATCTTCAGTTCTCTCTTCACAGCAGTTCAGTCAGTGTACTGTTTGAGTACATGAATTACTCCGGGATATTGGTTTGGTTGAACTCAGAGGGAGTGTCAGACACATTAAAAAAGTTAACATCTTAAGTCATTTGTGGATTGATGCTTATTGGAGACGTGAATCGTTTCAAAGCTAAGAAATGTCGAGGGCACAAATCCTCGTGTATATCTGTCCAACAGTTTATCGATCATTTGTTTCTTCACGGTTTTAAATTCCATTTATTGTTGGTTTGATGCCAATTCCAGGGCTCTCAAGTTTTGAACTGAGTTCAGAGTGAGATTTTGCCCGCGGTCGCGATGGCGGCAGGGGTTTGATGGGGACGGGTGTCTGATCTCATAAATGACACATATTCTTACAAATAAAATAATATTTATTTAATTCAGCATTTATTTGTGTGTGTGTGTGTGAGAGAGAGAGAGAGAAAAAATGATCAGTGCTGTTTATAGTAGGTGTTGGTAGCTGGTTTTGAGGCCAGGGGTTGGTGGCTCCCATTTGAATCACTGTGGTTCCAGGCCAGCCATTTTTCACAGTTCCATCAAGTGCTAAACTGTTCCTGGTTTAGGTCTTGTTTAATCCCACCATGGAGAAAACCCTCTCAGCATAGGTATTTGAATGAGCAAGCACTAACACTAATGCAGCTATTTTAGAAAGCCTCCCTGCTTATGTCCCTCACACCTTGATGGACACAGGAGTTATCTTGTCTGCAGAGCAGACTAAGCACCAGTAAAAAGAGCTGGTGGTTCCCATTGTGATGAATGGTGATCGGGTTGACCACTCCTTCTTAAAGGAACACCTACAGGTGGCTGCTCTACTCAACCCTCTCTTTTTCCCTGTTTCCAGTGGGTTCTCCACTGTTTCCTCTATGGTCCTCCACAGTCTCTTCCATGCACCCATCCTCTACTGGCACCCTAACTCCCTCCCCTACTGTATTCTCCACAGCCTCCTCCTCTGACCTAGCCACCTTTTTAGGGAGCTGGGCCCGCATTCATAAAGATTCTAAGAATCCTCTCAGAAAACTCTTAATTTAGCTTAAAAACTTTTACGTAGGAGTCTTAGCTTAAAAGCGATTCGGGACCGATCTGAGAGCAACTCTGAGTAAGGAAAAGACAAAAACGTTTATCTTAGTGAGGAGGCGGGGTTGAACCGGTTGCTATGTATGACACAATCTTTTGAAGACTCTGATTGGCTGGTTGTCCAAGAAGGAAAAAAAAGAGTGATTTTAAGTATAGGGTCTATTCTAATCCTCACTTTAAATTTACATGCGTAATTTTTCCTATTTGACCGTTCTCTCTCTCTCTCTCTCACACACACACACACACACACACACACACACACACACACATTATATGTGTGTATATGAATTCTATTTTTTATTTACCATGCTTTTAATTTCCTATAAGGTATTTGATTGGCTTAGAATGATAAAAATTGTTCCACTCTTTCCAGTTACAGTGATTGCTGTCCTATTTAAGTGGCGGTTTGAGTGTTGGTTTTAATGTATCAAACATGGAATCAAAGCCAAGAAGAGCGAGAAAGCCAAACTGGACAGAGGAACAGTGTTTACTGTTAGCCCAGTTAATGGATGAACACAAGGCCATTCTTAAAGGAAAATTCAGACACAGCAAGGGACAAGAAGCAGACATGGGACAAACTATTAACGGTTCATTCCCCCTGCTTGTGCGCACCTAAGCCTGCTATATTCATAAATGCAGTTTTTTGAGCTTGCAAGGTGGGAATGTCCAGTGGAAACGAAATGAACTGCGACACAATAAGATGTTCTGAAAGTGCTGTAATTGTTTGTGTGATCACTCTGCTTACAGAAGGTTGTGACAGACCCAAATCATCACTATTGCATTGTTGCATGTTCCCAGTTGCCAAATATTGTAATGTAGTGATTACTTTAATTTATATATTAAATTATATTATATTAAATTATTATATAATCTATACCGTCTTATTAACTCATTGTCATCCATTGTCTGCAACACATTTCTTCTGCCTCTTCATCTTTCTGCCATTTTCTCCTCTGCTAAAGAAACTCTTAAGCCTCTTAAAAGTCCTCGTCTGTGCTCATAACAAATTTTACCTTAAGACCTCTTTTAAGGGATAAGATGCTTTCTGAATTACTTTTTTCTTTACTAGGATTTTTTTCTTTAATTTTAAAAGTAAACGCCCACATTTCTAAGAATTTTCTTAGAATTTTGTCACTAGGAACTACTTTTTGCATTAAGATTCTTTATGAATACGGGCCCAGATCTTTTAGAACAAAGCATGAAAGATTGCTCCTTTGCCTCTTCCCTGACATCTTTGAAATAGACGAATGCAATAATCAATATTATACATTGGATAAAATATAATGAAATAGCCTAGGCAAAACGTTTTCAAAATGGGGACCAGGATGAGGTGCAGTAAAAATAAAAGGAAAGAATTTTTTTTTTTTTTTAAACTATTATGGATACTGCCATACAAGTATTATGGATAGGCCTATTATAGAAGTCTCTTATATAAAACTGTCAGAGTAGCCCCGCATCCTCTTCAACGTGTAACTTTGGCAATAAAAAAATAATAGTGGGCTAATAATAGGCACAAAAGCTACGGCCGACCACGTATAATGGCCAAAATTGCGTGCGTGTCGGGGTCATAATAACCATCAGACCAAAACATATCTTAGACTGTTTTTAAAAAATGTTAAATTAATATATTGATAAAAAAAACATATAGTGAAAATCTGTGTCATTGTCTTGACAAGTCTGTAACCGTAACGTTACCTACTTCAGCGAGCGTCTGGATGTGTTGCACACGAGCCTGTAAAAATCTTACCCGGATACAGCAATGCTATTTTCTGATTGGCTGATCGGTAGCTATATTTTTTTTATTCGATTAGCAGGTGCGTGTCAGGGCCTTCGGGGAACTCACTTGATTCCTCTACGTTACCTGTTTCACTGTTTAAAAAAATAGCGCCGCAACTTGGTGGGCGTTGTCCTCGTAATGTCTCTGCGTGAGAAATACAAGGTGTGGCGTGTGAGCGTGTGAACGGGTTGAAATGCGTGAGTCTCACGCCCAATGCGTGAGACTTGAGAGCCCTGCAATTCATAGTTCTTGTAATGTGTGATCTAACAGACACACCGTGGCGAGTCGTTTAAAAACAGCAATAAACTCCAACAAAATAATCATTTTATGCAAATCCACAGCCCTTTATCTACAGATCAAGCATCATAATGTGAATATATCATATTGGAGAGAGTTTTACCGTGTATCCTGCTCGATCCTGCTGTAACGGACGAGGCGCGCGGTTTGAATATAAAATGGAGAATGATTTCAGCCGCAGGGAGAGGGAAGACATGTTTCCGTAAACTGTAATTTAATGATCTAAATATAATTCTGTCCCTCAGATTAAGCTATGGAATGACTTCAGATGACTTTGTGAAATTATAATCAGAACCTCTCAGAACTGAACGATTCACACAAGTCATGCAGACTGACGCGAAAAAAGCGGGAGGTGTCGAAAAGCGCGCTGTTTGCATCCATGAAGTTTGAAGCTTGAGCCTGGGGATTTACTACTGCATTTCAAGTGTCAGAAATTGAGCGGAAAAAAATTTCTAGCATAATTATGCATTTAGAACTAATAGTGATATCCTAGTGATAGTTACATACTATCGAGCGTGAATGCTGAAATTACGAGTCAAGGCCAGTCAGGTAAAACGTTAATTGAAAAAAATAAAATAATAAACATTAAGGGTATACAAAGTTGATTATTTTACCTTCTTCAGAGTTGCTCGTAGTTATTCTGTGTCTCTCAGCCAGCCTGGAGGGGTCTGTTGAAGTGTAAGTTACTGCGGCCGCCGCTTAACACACAGTTTAACTGTAACGGACGTTTTTTTTTTTAAATTATTTAAATAAACAGGTCAGGTGGTCAGAGAGCGGCACTCCAACTCAGCAATGCGCATGTGCAAACCATGCTTAATTTAATAAAATTGCTTTGATCAAATGAATAAATTCAGTTTAATGTCCCGCTGCAAATCATATTGTATCCATGTAAAAAAAATGGATTCAACCATAAATATAAACTAAAACGTTTAGTTTAAATGAAAAAAACAATAATTTTAAGCTATTTCAACGACAAAATACACATTAAACGAATAACAGCAATGTTAGACTTTTTTCAGTGTGGGTGAACTAACCCTTTAACTAATAAACATGTTAAGATTTAGACACAGATGTTTCGATCATATTGATGGTACAGTAACTGATTGTTTATTGGTTGTTTTAGGTGTTGCTATGGTTATGTCAGTCAGAAGGGCTCCTCCTCTTCCTCTGATCTTTCTGCTCATGATTCATGGTTAGTGACTTATATTACAACAACACTTTGCTCTATATTAACTGATAAAAGTAATATTACAATCCCCTCATTTTCTTACTTTGCTCATTCAAAATAATTCAGCATTTGTAAAAGCAGTTACTGATGTCTTTATTGTGAAATCTGTTTCAGGGGTTTATAGTGGTCACTGCATACTGTGTATAATGAGGACATTTTTATCTGGCCAAGTGCAAATGGAACAGTTTTACAGCTAGTTGATAAAAAAAAAAAAAAAAATTCATAATGTATTTTAAGGCCCATAGTTTGTATGTCCCTGCAGCCACAATGTTGCAGAAAAAGAAACCGCCAAGCAAACACTGAATTTTCCTCTAATGTTAGTATTTGGTTCTTTTTTTAAATCCAAATAATAATAATTATTGGCATACAGTAATGATACTTCAGTCAAGTCCAAACAGGGCCCGGGTATACTATTTCTTCGATGCTCTGGTCCATCTCAGCACAGTGGTGTCTGACCAGCTTTCAGGGTATACTCAACCGTGAATGAGTGCAGATGGATGAGTTCAGCACATGCACAGTACCACCAACTGTATTTGTTCTGTTTCCACATTCACCTGTTGTATATGCGGACAGCCAAAATATACTTTGGGCTGTGTACATTCCGCAGCAGTCCGCATACAGTCTGCATGACACTATTTTCATCAACAGAAGAGTCTGGGGACATCCACACATGCCTTCTGCATGCAACCTAATTTTTGTGTCCGTGTGGACGGTCTGTTTACAACAGCACAGGTGTAAGGTGCATGTGTCAAGAGTATACTTTGAAAGCTGCACGGACACATCTGTGCATGAGATGGAGAGTAATTTGGAAAAAGAGAAGTATACCCGGGCCTTAATGACTGATTTCTTTGCTGGTTTCAGGTCTGTCTCTGTTTATTTATGCAACAACCTCCATCAACTTCATGAAGAGCTGAAATAATTTTTCATACTCATTAGGGTTTGAGAAGATTTCTGTCATTTGTTGTTATGAGGCATCATTTTTATGTAATAAACATATTTTCATGAGTTTCCATACATTAATGTAACTTATAAAACAACATACTATTATTTGTTTCAGAGGTTTCTAGTGCTGATTGGGGTGTGAATTACAGAGATTCACACATCTGTGCACTAAAGGACTCATCAGTGATAATGAGCTGCAATTATACATACCCTACTCGATATAAGATCAAGAAAGTGTTCTGGACCAAAAACTCTGTAAAAGTTGGTAAGAAGTATCCTGATCTGTCTGAGGACCCTGAATACAGTCAGAGGCTTCAGTATCTGGGAGATAAACAGAAGACCTGCACCATCAGACTGAGTCATGTGACACAGAAGGATTCACATAAATACTATTTCAGTCTCATCACTTATAAATCTGGTTTCTGGAAAAAAAGTGTGAAATGGATTGGTGATCCAGGAGTGTCTCTGACTGTCACAGGTGATTTTGAGGTTTCACACTTCTTCTGTGCACTATGAAAAAAAAAAGTGACGTGACATACAGCCAAGTATTTTAACCCATACTCAGAATTCATGCTCTGCATTTAACCCATCCAAAGTGAACACACACCTGGAGCAGTGAACAGCCATTTATGCTGTGGCACCCAGGGAGCAGCTAAGGGTTCAGTGCCTTGCTCAAGGGCACCTCAGTCATGGTTTTGCCGGCCCAAGACTCGAACCCACAACCTTAGAGTTAGAAGACAAACCCTCTAACCATTAGGCCGAACTTCCTCATAACTGATGCTGAATAATAATCAGTTTATGACAGCAGCACTAGATATAATGTGTGTGTGTGTGTCATGTTCAGATCTTCAGGTGGAGTCTCCTGAGAATGTCACTGAAGGTCAGAATGTCAGTCTTACATGTAAAAGCAGCTGCGCTCTGACTGACAGAGCAACATTCATCTGGTACAGAAACTCAAAGCCATTAACTGAGAGAAGAGACAGAAACAATCAACTCCTGCTGCAGTCAGTCAGAAGAGAGGATGCAGGCAGATACAGCTGTGGTGTAGAGGAACACACTTACATCTCTCCTGCTGTTCAGCTCAGTGTCACATGTGAGTACAGATTCAGTCCTTTTTTCTTTCTTTCTTTCTTTCTTTCTTTCTTTCTTTCTTTCTTTCTTTTAAATTTTTACAGTTTGTGTCTGTAACTAAACTTACATTTTGTCTGTTTAAGATCCTCCAAAGAGTGTCTCATTGTCCATCAGTCCATCTGGTGTAATAGTGGAGGGAGATTCAGTGACTCTGATCTGCAGCAGTGATTCAAACCCTCCTGCAGAAATCAACTGGTTTAAAGAAGGAAGTTTTTTAAGATCTGGAAGAATCTACAGCATCTCAAAGATCAGCTCTAATCACAGTGGAGAATACAAGTGCAAGTCCAGCAATAAACATGGATGGAAATACTCTGCTGTGACTTTAAACGTCATGAGTGAGTGACTTGTGTACTTATCCCAAACGTTTCCAAAACTGAAAAATTCACAGTTTTAACCATCAAAATAGTCAGTGTCTTTTGTGTTGCCTGTCAATGGTGTAATACACTGGGTTGTCAGCACAGCTGGCGCGCACATATAGGCAAACTAGGCCTGTGGCAGCAGCACAGTCACGATGGCAAAAAGGACCGAATTTTTGTTTTATCTTTTGGCCTTTGTTTTTAATTATTGCACTCATAACAACAAGTTATTACCCTGTTAGTTATTTGAACTATAAATGATCTTTGCTTCATAGTAATGCCACACCCTCACCACCCCCCAGCTAAGAGCAGCATCAACAGTCTACATGCGATACAGCCATGCACATCCAAAAATATCACAAAAAAGAAGAAAACTATCCAGACATAAATACAATGACTTATGTCTAGTGAGTTTTAAAACCCAACACGCACTTCTGAAACGTAAGCTTTTGCTGTGGAAGCATACTGTATGTGTGTGTGTGTGTGTGTGTGAGGCAGAAAGCAGGGGAGACACAGATGGACCAACTATAGGCTAGTGTAATCTATTAAATATGCATATCCAAAACCAAGTCCTATTTCTTGTATTATTATTATTATTATTATTTTTAGGCCAGGTAACCTAGATAGGCCTCTGTCATAAAATATTTTTGATATGTCGTCCCTTTGGAATTATAAGGTTCTATCTGCATTATGAGTACACTGTAAAAAATTTCTTGTTGTTTTTACAAAAACTTTTTGGCAGCTGTGGTTGCCAGAATAATTTTGTAAAAATACAGAAAACTGTAAACACATTTACGTCAAAAACTGTTAATTTTACAATATAAAGCTGTAAATTACAAACAAGAAAATGTGAATATAAACCAGTAAATTCAACAACACACAAAATTAAATCTGTTTTGTACCTTGAAAATACTGACAACCACCATAATAATAAAGATGGTACTGTATAAGAGAAAGCCACATGAAGTATCAAAGCTCATCACAAGTAGCTTCACCACAAGCAGAAGTATATATTAACATATAGAAGGTGCACATTTATGGAAACACAAAACACCATCATGGTAACACACGTGATACTTAAATAATGCAAAAAACTTTCATTAAGCAACAGAAGTTGTAACATAAAGCTCAAATGTACATAACTGATAACAAGAACTATTTAAAAACATGATTATTTAAACAAAATACTTTCAAACGTGGAGTGTCACGCAGGGAATTCTGGGAATATCAGTTTACAGTTTTAGACTGTAAATTATACATTGATTTGTTCTTTTTTTACTTCTAAAAGCTGTATAATTAACAGAATTTTACTGTAAATTTACATTAAATGCTTTGTTAGATCTTTTACAGTTTTTCCCTGTATATAGTACGGGAACTTACTGTTAACCTATTAACAGTTTTTTTTCCGTAGCGTTTTTACAAAATTTTACAGTTAAAATTACACTTATTTTTTACAGTGTAGTTTTGAGATATTGAGCTTTAAAAATTTTGTGTTCCATAGACTTCTGTAGATAGAACCTTTTTGTTTTTTCAATAAAAAATCCCAAAATGTACACAACTTAAAATAAAACATCACATAATGTAAAAAAATTGTCACAGAATAAGAATATGTGAATAACTCAATTTTGACAAAAATGTCAGATAGAACCTTATAATTCCAAGGGGACGATGTGTCAAAGTTGGTGTCAAAAAGCGTTTCCAGAATGTTCTGAGATGATTATGATTGTTCCCTCAACCCTCATCAGGGGAAAGAACAAACTACCATTTGCTCTCTTTTTGATCCCCAAACTTTAAACTCATGGCACTACTTGCTCATTCTCAGTTGTGATTGTTTTGGGAATAGATAAATGTTTTGGACTGCCTTCCTGAGCTGACAGTGTGTGATACATTGTTGCACTGGGGCCCTGCACTTCTCGTCCGGTGTACGACGGTAACAAAATAGTACAGCAAGAGTGGCTGATTTTACCCAAATACAATAGCTAAATTGAATTTTTTTCCCATATCGCCCAGCCCTAGTAAACACCATGAAAAAACAGTGCACCATGAAATGACTACAGACTCAGGTCTCCATGCCCACCTCCGTCTGTCAGTGGATCAACAGCTTCCTGACAGACAGGCAGCAGCTAGTGAGGCTGGGAAAACTCTCATTCAGCACCTATATGATCAGCACTGGAGCACCTCAGGGCTGCTTTCTCTCCCCACTGCTCTTCTCACTCTACACTATCAACTGCACATCTAAAGACCCCTCTGTCAAGCTCCTGAAGTTTTCAGATGACACCACACTCATTGGCCTCATTCAGGACGGTGACGAGTCCGCTTACAGACAGGAGGTTAAAGAGCAGGTTGTCTGGTGCTACCTCAACAATCTGGAGCTCAACACACTCACAACAGTGGAGATGATTGTGGACTTCAGGAGAAACCCCCCTGCACTCCCCCCACTCACCATCATGGACAGCACTGTGACGGCAATGGAGTCATTCAGGTTCCTGGGAACCGCGATCTCTCAGGACCTGAAGTGGGACATATCTCTGGATAGTATTGACATGAGTATAAGTGACCATAGACTTATGACTTTTGACATAAATTTGACATCAAATTTTGTAACATCAAGCACATGGACTTCACTCTTTTTTCGACTTCTGTCTCTGAGCTTCCCACTACTAACTCTGTGGAGCACTATAATGCCATGCTTTCCTCATTTTTGGATGAGTTCACACCTGTGCGAGAATGGCTTGTTACTTTTAGGAAACCCTGTACATGGTTTACACCAGATTTATGTTTAATGAAAGCTGCCAGAAGACAATTAGAACGGCTGTACAAAAAATCTGGCCTGACAGCGCAGTCTGCTTACCATTCTGCTTTGAATACCGCACATAAGAGCTACACAGCAAAATCTCCAGTGTTAATTTAACACTCTGAGTGTGGACTCATATAAACTCTGAAGCAGTGTTAAAAGAAGAGGTGGGACAAGCAAGTCACAAGCAAGTCTTCAAGTCATATCCCAAGTCATCAAAGGGTTAAAGGTAATGAGATAATTAAGAAGTTACTAGAGTTATGATTGACCATTATTGAAGACACCTGATGTTAACAAGCAGAATCGCCAAACAAGAAAATCACAATTTGTGTGTCACCATTATAGTGGTCAGTGTTTGCTTTAGTTGGGATCTTGCCTTGTGACTTTTTAGTTTTAAAATTAGATTGGCAGGTAAAGAGCAAAAGTCATCAGGTGGTGATGATTATGTTTTAATGTAGGTGTTGTTTGACCTGAGTAACTGAACTTATTTACAGTCTTTTCTCTCAGTAAAGCTTCCATTGTTTGTTGTAATAGGTTTGATTCTACAATGAAGGATTCTCTGTTTTCTATACATTTTGTAGGCATCTCCAGCAAGCGAATCAGATTTTTTTTTTTATTAAAAAGTCTTTATTTTAGGCACACACAGATAAAAAGAATCAGCGTATGAATCTCAACAATGGTGACAAACAGCATATTCAGATAAAAAGATCTACTCTGAACATCACAAAACTAGATACTAAAAATACACATAAAACAGCAAAAATAAAATATAGTTAGAATAAAAAGTTACAAAGACAATTCAGCTCATAATTAATTCATGCCACAATGCATGTTGGGAGCCATGGATGAGTTTTTATTGGCTACAACATGATTTTTGGTGGTCACCATTGTTGTGATGCTTGTGCTGATTCTTGATGTCTGTGTGTCTAAAAATAAACAATTATTTCTTTATGTAGAACTAACTTCTAAAAACAGTGTGCAAGAGTGCTGGATATATATATATATATATATATATATATATATATATATATATATATATATATATATATATATATATATAAAAAATTTTGTATTTTTTTTTTTTGATTGATTTATGTGCACAATAAAGAAACCCCAACTCAGGCGTTCAGTTCAATTTATGACAGCTAGTTAGAAAAACACAGTCAATACCACATGATTGCCTTTGCTCTGGTCTGCCTCTATGTTATAAGTTAGTTGCCATGGCCACACAAAATATGAAGTTGATAACTGAAAGGTCAAGATCCCAACTAAAGCAAACACTGAACACTATAATGGTGACACACAAATTATGATTTTCTTGTTTGGTGATTCTGCTTGTTAACATCAGGCGTCTTCAATAATAGTCAATCATAACTCAAGTAACTTCTTAATTATCTCATTAACTTCAACTCTGCTTCAGTGTTACTTTTAATACTGCTTCAGATTTAAATGAACACTGACGATTTTGCTGTGTACATCTGCAGTGTGTATGCATTTCGTATTTTTTTAAACACCCATGTAAACGATTTCCAGCATTCACGTGGTTGCGGTCCATCAGTGCATTCCAGGAGAGTTGCGTCTGCAGCAGTGCAGCCATCGTTTATGAATAGCGGACTGCAAACGCGTCCTGTGTGAGAGCACGAATATGAGTCCGTGCTGCTTCTGCACCACAAATGTAATGCACACAGACTGCATATGCACTGCAGATGGATTATGTGTGAAACAGGTGTGCGTCTTGTCGAGGTTTCCATTGAGAAGCTTCTTAAAAAAAAAATCCCTGAAGCAAACCGGCGGCTTCAACTGCATCCATGTTAGCACGACACGTTTGGTGTGGTAATTTCACAGTAGGCATAGACACAGGTTTAAAGACTCGTTCTCGCCCCTTACAGTGCAATTCGGCATACATCCGCGCTAAAATATCAAGGTGAAAGTCATTATAGCTCGCCGATTACCGGCGATTACCGTTAATCTATTCTCAAAGTTGGGATGGGAGCTGGGTCTATACTAGGCGAGCTATGATGACTTTAACCTTGATATATATATGTGTGTTCTGTCGCTGTCATCCTGTTGCACTGCGGAAGCTTCTGTCATGAAAACAAATTCCTTGTATGTCTAATTTACAATTTACCTGGCAATAGAACTCATTCTGATTCTTCCTGTAAAAATGTGGAAGTAGTAGTTAAAGAATCAAAGCCAACAATCTTTGGTAGAATCTAGAAAGCCACAGTTGTTGGTTTTACACATCAGTCATGGACCACAATTATTATTTTTCATTTGCTGTGGATATGGTTGCCAAAAATAACCCTATAAAGCGAATGACTGTGATTGGATCATGAAAACTCCCACTGTCACTGTGTCATCAACCAATATCTCTGTTATTTATTGAGTAAGTGAAGCATAGCTGTAATACTTACATTTTGGGCCTTTAGATCTTAAACTCATTAGGGTTTGAGAAGATTATTGTTATTTTTTTGTATGAGGAATAATCTTTATGTAATAAACTTATTTTTGTGAGTTTCCATAGCTTAATGTAACTTACTAAACAACATACTATTATCTGTTTCAGGGGTTTCTAGTGCTGATTGGAGTGTGAGTTATGGACATTCACACATCTGTGCACTAAAGAACTCATCAGTGATAATGAGCTGCAATTATACATACCCTACTGGATATCAGATCAGGAAAGTGTTCTGGACCAAAAACCCTGTGAAGGTTGGTGAAGAGTATCCAGATCTGTCTGAGAACCCTGAATACAGTCAGAGACTTCAGTATTTGGGAGATAAACAGCAGAACTGCACCATCAGACTGAGTCATGTGACACCGAAAGATTCACAAAAGTACTATTTTAGTCTCATCGCTGATAAACCTGGTTTATCCAACTGGATTAAGCAGTGGATCACAACTGTTAAAGATAATGTCAAATGGATTCATGCTCCAGGAGCATCTCTTACTGTCACAGGTGACTTTGAGGTTTCACGCTTCTTCTGTGCATTTTGAAAAAAAAGTGACGTGACATACAACATACAAGTGATAAAAATGATTTTGTGGTACAGTAAATACTACATAAAAACAAATTTAATTTCTACATTAAAAATTAAGGCAAGAATTTAAAAAATAAAGTAAATTCTAGTACTCAATTTAAGCTTGTAGAAAAATTACAGTTGTAACTCATAAGTATATTTTACTTGGAAATGTTTGTTATGTTTACAAGGATTCTTTAAGTAAATATCAAAGTTATGATAATAATCATGCAATGGGAGCTAATTTTCTACTCAAAATGACCCATTCATACTCAAAACGCTATTCACTGATTGTTACCATCATTGTGTATTGTGTACCATGTACATATTGAGGTCTCTGTGTTCATTTGGCTATCTTTATTGAGTCGGCATATTATTTTAAAAGGGAGGGTGAAATGCTATTTCATGCATACTGAGTTTTTTACACTGTTAAAGAGTTGGATGCCCATGCTAAACATGGACAAAGTTTCAAAAATTAAGTTGTATGTTTGGAAGTATATTTCTGTTCCAAAAATACTCCTTCCGGTTTGTCACAAGTTTCGGAAAGTTTTTTTTTCGAGTATGGCTCTGTGTGACGTTAGATGGAGCGGATTTTCCTTATATGGGTCCTAAGAGCACGTCTGCAGGAAGAGCGCGCGCTCCTGTATAGCAGAGCACTGAGAGCACAACAGACATTCACTGATCAGAGCAAGAGCATCGCGAAATGTCACAAAAGAAGTGTGTTTTCGGTTGCCAGGGCAAGACAACCCTGCACAGATTACCAAAAGAGAAACAGCATTAAGGGACCAGTGGATGGAGTTTATTTTTACAGAGCATCAACGGAGTTGTGCAAGTGTTTGTGTTTGTTCCCCTGCATTTCGAAAATGCTTGTTTTACAAATAAGGCCCAGTTTGACGTTGGATTTGCACATCATTTATTTCTTAAGGATAATGCAGTCCCAACAAAAAAGGGTCACGATCGTGTGTTGGAACCGCAGGCGGTGAGTAAAACTGCTTCAAATATCTCTGTGTTGTTAACTTAGCTATCGGCGCGTAAGCACATCAAGTAAACAACATGCAATGTTGTCATCAAACTGCACTTTCCACATGTACAGCTTAAAAAAAAAAAAAGACGACAAAGTAGAACTTAGTCATTTTCCAAAACCGCTAAGCAAATATATACAGTTTCAGTACATACCACATAGAGATGTCATTGCTGATGCTGCTCTTGTTAAATTTCAGCCTCTGGATCTGATTCTGGATCATAAATATACGCTGAATCTGACTGTTAGCCATGGTTTGTTTTTCCTCACGGTAAAGTCACAGCTTCCAAACGCTCTCAACGCAAAAGCCTACTGGCGCTCGTGATTCTTTAGCTCCGCCCACACGTCACGCCTCCAGCCGGTCGTGTTTTTCCGGGAAAAATCGGTAGAGACTATCTTTCTCTTATGAATATAATAAAACTAAAGACTTTTTGGAGTTATGAAGGATGCAGTACTACTCTATAGGTACTCATGATTAACAGGATATTGAGTGAAAGAGAGCATTTCACCCCCCCCTTTAAAGGATAACAGCTTGTCTACATGCTTACTTCCAAATTTGCTTGTGAACCACATGCTTTAATAGTGTGATAGTTTTCCAGCATTACTTTGTTAAAATAGATTATATAAACATACAGATTTTATTTAATTCAATGCTTAAGGTTTACTTAATATCAGAGGTGGGAAGTCCGGGTGCCAAAGAGTATAAGTAAAAGTCTTGCCATATTTTTGCTCTACACTGTTAAAAATGTATTGTATTTTTACAGGAAACTCCTGGGCCCAGTTTTTCAAAATGTTTAATCCGGATAAAATTGATCCGGATTTAGTAATCCTTTTTTTTGCGATCCGTGATCACGTAATCCATCTTACTTTTGGAGACAGTTTTTTAAAGCAGCATCGGATTGGATCAATCTGATCCGGATAGGAACTTTTCAGGATAGGATAGGAAATCACAATGTAGAACTATAGATATGTAAAGCGCAACAAATAGAATAGCCAGTGAGGGGTCAATATAAATTTATTTTTATTTGAAATGAAAACCCAGACATTAAAAAAAAAATAAAACTAAAAACAAGAAAATCCCCACCCCATCCTCTTCCAGCAGTCCGCTCATCTGAGACTTACAACACAAACACTGTACATTGAGGATATTTATAACAAGTATCAAGTATAGATGTATTGAATTAAAAAAAAAGACTTAATGTAAAACAATATTTTTGATTGTGATGAATCTATATATCAATTAGTGACAGAAATAAAATGAATTGTTTTTGGTCAGTTTTGACAGCTGTTTGGGGGATTATTTTATGAGGCCAAACTCTTTCTACTTTGCTGTAGGCCTACACTGAAAGGCTGAATACGTTAAGCCTACTTAATCACTGTAGCCTGACGGATGAACAAATAAAATTAAAACCTTATGAATAAATAGGATATCTTGTAAGATACTGCATGATCCAAATATAGTATTATTTGATAATTTTTTTAAGTTTTCATTACATTTTGGCCATGAAATCCATGCTGAATCCACCCTTCTGATGGGATCAGTTTAATCCAGATTTTTTGGATCAAAGTGAACCAAATCCTTCAAAAAAGTTCTAAAAAACCCAAACTAAAGGTTTGATCCCGATCAAAACCAAGATTGGATTACGTGGTCTAATCTGATTATTTAAACCGTTTTTTTTTCTTTTGAAAAAACACATTTTGAAGATTTGATCCAATCCGTTATCCAAAATCCTACTGGATTACTTTTGAAAAACCGGGCCCTGGCAACTAATTGCCGTGAATTTACAACAAACAATATACAAGAAACATACTGCTGACTTAATACAACACAATTCTGTGTTTATACAGCAGTGTTGCTGTGATTACAGTAGCATTAATACAATAAGATGTTGTATTTTGTATCGTTGTCGTACAATCCTCAACAGTGGTGACAATCCCGAAAAACTATTGCAGCAATGCATGCTGGGAGCCATGAACATGTTTTGTATGCTGGCATGAAACAGGTCACCATTGTTGTGTTTAATACGCCAAACGTTGATGTCTG
The DNA here is from genome assembly GCF_003368295.1 of Carassius auratus. Classification (NCBI taxonomy): domain Eukaryota; kingdom Metazoa; phylum Chordata; class Actinopteri; order Cypriniformes; family Cyprinidae; genus Carassius; species Carassius auratus. The sequence continues at coordinate 390,295 of NW_020525600.1, read as the reverse complement.
TGAGTGTATAAATAATCTTAAACATGTTTTTAATAAGAAGTTAGCAAAACAATATTTATTCCCTCTTAAACATCAGTGTTTCAAATAATTTACCTGTATATCAGGGTAATTAAACCATTGTAGTGCAGTCAGTTGGTTGTTATTAAACCAGACATGTTGATCTGCTTTATATATGCAGAACACAACTTTTCTGAAAACAATTGCAACTGCAAAAAAAAAAGAAGTATTGCAGCAAAAGTTGAGGGTCTAGAGCATAACTGAAGCAAACCCTGATCTCTGTGATGGTGATCTAAAAAAAAAAAAAAAAACATTTTAATTAAGACATCAACATCTTAACCTCTGTGAATTCTCAATAAGAACTTCTGTACACTGTAAAAAGTGTTTCCCTATATTTATTCAGTAAAATTGTGTCAAAAATTTACAAGCAATATTATTAATTAAATTTAAAACATTTTAATTAAGTAGAAATAATCATTAAAAATGCAACACAAATGTGAATTTGTAAAAGGCTGATGTCATGTGCATGCATATAATGTTTCATGATCGCCAACTTCTGGCCTGGCATGCATAACATAGTATTCTTTAGCATAGTGTTTTTTTTGTTTGTTTGATTTTTGTCCAATGAAATCAATATTTTTATGTAAATTTTACTTAATTTTTTCATGTTATTCTACTAATTTTTAATGATTATTTCTACTTAATTAAAATGTGTTAAATTTAATTAATAATATTGCTTGTAAAATTTTGACAATTTTAATTAATAAATATAGAGAATCACTTTGTACAGTGTAGATGCATGACAGAAATAAAATCATTCTGGTTAGTATTACTACAAGTGAAGCTGGTAATGCTGTTTGTGGAGTTGTTTATTCAGATCTTGAGAGATTTAAAGTCTTGTATCTTCAGTTCACCTAAGACTGTGGCTGAAGAAAGTTGTAGTTTGTGTTCTTATTTCTCTTTCTTTCTTGCTTTCTTGATCATAGCAGGTGTTTGAATGACTGAGAGAATGTTGCAGGAACATTTTACTAACCTTAAAATAACATTATACTAATATGGAAACTGGACCTTTTTATGTTCTTGAAATGTTACAAATCAACGTTCCTAGAATGTTGAATTTTTAAATCAAAATTAAGTTGAAAGAATGTTTGAGAAACATCATACCTTTCAAAAAGTTTATTTTGACGTTAAGAAAACTGGACTTTTTATGTTAGAAAGAATAAGAAAGTACCAGTTTTAATGCTATCCCACAATGCTTTGTGGTGTCTGTAAAATAATGCTTCTACAGTGTAGTTACAATAATATTACAGGACTGTCCATCAATTTCCCATCATGCATTTGCATTTACAATAAAAACCATGAATACAGTGTATTGTTGTAAAACATATTGTAAAATTACATCAATTGCTAACAGTGTACTCATGAACTCAGCAGCTGATTTCATCAGAGGAGAAACCAAGTCATTCCTTCCAAGTCACAATGTAGTCTCAAGTTAAATCCAAAGACCTCAAAGAGTTAAAGTCAATGAGATAATTAAGAGACTAATTAAATGATGATTGTGCATTAATGAATAACACCTGCTGTTATTGAAATTTACAGAGAATCAGATGTTAATGTTTTATTGGTTAAAATAATGCCATCATCATGGAGATCAATGTTTGATTTAGTTGTGCTCTTGACCATTGCCTTGTGGTGCTAGATCTCTCTCTCTCTCTCTCTCTCTCTCTCTCTCTCTCTCTCTCTCTCTCTCTCTCTCTCTCTCTCTCTCTCTCTCTCTCTCTCTTCTCTCTCTCTCTCTCTCTCTCTCTCTCTCTCTCTCTCTCTCTCTCTCTCTCTCTCTCTCTCTCTCTCTCTCTCTCTCTCCCTCTCTCTCTCTCTCTCTCTCTCTCTCTCTCTCTCTCTCTCTCTCTCTCTCTCTCTCTCCTCTCTCTCTCTCTCTCTCTCTCATTGTGTTGTGAAGAAGAGAGACAAGTTATATATACACATTGAACATGTAATCAAAATGAGCTGTTTTAATTATGTCCAAAGGTTTTTTTCCCTCATATTTAGGCTTTAATTATTCATCCTAGAGAAACTATAGCATGTAAAAGAAAGTACTACTCTAATATTTACTGGGAATCAATTTTAAATCTGTGTAACACCTATGGAAATTTGAGAGCTTTTTAGACAAACACAGATATTAAGAACCAGCATGTGAATCACTACAATGTGACAATCAACAAATTGCTTCATATTGCAATACATGAAAAACTCCCATAATGCACTGCAGTATGAATAATTATTTCACCACTGTTGAGGATCATATGATAAATGTTGATCACTAAATACCTAATCGTAACCAGTTTATATATTGAAATGCATTCTATTTGGTGAAATCAGCTCCTGAGTTCATGGTGGGAGCAAAAATATGACGGGACATATACTCTTTGGTCTCTGGACTTCCAACCTCTGCTTAATATATATTAGTGCAAAAGAAAGATAAATTAAGTAAATCTTATGTATTGTTTTTTTTTTTCACTGCAGAAAATTATTGATATTTAAGGGAACGCTTTTTTACTGTGATAACTGTAATATAATATCTTTCAGTGCAACCTTACTCAGACTTCATGCGCTGCATGTAACCCATCCAAAGTGCATGCCCAGAGCAGTGAGCAGCCATTTATGTTGTGGCACCCAGGGAGCACATAGTGTCTTGCTCAAAGGCATCTCAGTCATGGTATTGCCGGCCCAAGACTCAAACCCACAGGTTTAGGATTAGGAGTCTAACTCTCTAACCATTAGGAAACAACTTCCCTGTAACTGATATGGAATATTAATCAGTGTATGACAGTAGCACCTTATATAATGTGTGTGTTGTGTTCAGATCTTCAGGTGGAGTCTCCTGAGAATGTCACTGAGGGTCAGAATGTCAGTCTGACATGTGTAAGCAGCTGCGCTCTGACTGACAGAGCAAAATTCATCTGGTACAGAAACTCAAAGCCATTAACTGAGAGAAGAGACAGAAACAATCAACTCCTGCTGCAGTCAGTCAGAAGAGAGGATGCAGGCAGATACAGCTGTGGTGTACAGGGACACACTTACATCTCTCCTGCTGTTCAGCTCAATGTCACATGTGAGTACAGATTCAGTCACTTTGTCTTTCTTTCTTTTAATTTGTAGAGATTGTGACTGTAACTAAACTTCATTTTTTTCTGTTTAAGATCCTCCAAACAGTGTCTCAGTGTCCATCAGTTCATCTGGTGAAATAGTGGAGGGAGATTCAGTGACTCTGAGCTGCAGCAGTGATTCAAACCCACCTGCAGAAATCACCTGGTTTAAAGAAGGAAGGTTTTTAGGATCTGGAAGAATCTACAGCATCTCAAATATCAGCTCTAATCACAGTGGAGAATACAAGTGCAAGTCCAGCAATAAACATGGATGGAAATACTCTGCTGTGACTTTAAACGTCATGTGTGAGTTAATAATGCTTCAGTAACTTTGACATTAAAGGTACAATAATACGATTTTCTGCATCCAAAAACCACTGGAACAAAGTTATATATTTTGTTGACTTCCCACATAGCAACATTGTGTCGGCCCAGATGCGGTCCACATCTGGCACCCGTGGAAAGATGATCTGGCCCACATGCAGCGTGGAATGACGGCACTTGGGCGGACCGCTCCTGTTTGCCAGATTTGAGCCACAAGCAGGCCATAGCAATGCCACGTCATCCAAGAGAAAAGAAATTAACCAGAACTGGACCTTATCTGAGCCACAAAATGTGTATACTAAACATGAAGTCATTTCAGCCTTAATAAGCCTGTTAACAAGCAGAATCACTGAAGGACAGAAGAGAACAGAAAAAGAGATGAGCAGAAACACAAGAACTACAACTGACTTCAGCCACAACCTCAGATTAAATCAACTGTAGATAAAAGAAGACATTAAATCGCTCAAGATCTCAGCAGAGGAGGATTAAACAACTCCACAAACAGCTTTACCAGCTTCACTTTTTACTAACCAGACTGACTTTATTTCTGTTAGACATCTACAAACATTTTTATTGAGAATTAACAGAGGTTTAACTCTAATGTGTTTCACCATAACAGTGATAAGTGCTTTCATTAGTTGGGCTCGTAAATCTTATTATATATTTTGTTTTTGACTGCTGTGACAGTGTGTTTGTTAAACACAATTGCAGCATCAAAGAAAGTTAGAGTGATGTGATATCAGGTGACGGAGGTAATCTGTTGATGGTTTTATAATCATCAGGAAGTACACTCATTCACTGATGTTTTTTTTTTTTTTTATCTAACAATTATGTTGTTCCAATGATACAATCGTATTACAATCCCTGTGTTTCTGCTACATGAGAGCCAGCAGTTTTATAACAATCAGTTAAAATCTTTTACAAACATGAGCTCAAAAATGTAACCTATTCTGACACACAGATATAAACAATCAGCACATGAATCTCAATAATGGTGACAATCAAACATATTTAGATAAACTGATCAATTCAGAACTTCACTGAAAAGCTACTAAGTCACAAAAACAACAGCAAAATATATAAGCAAATATTTAGAATTAAACAAAATAATAGGACACTTCAGCTGTATGCATGCTGAGAGTTGTGTACTATGCTAGTACCCAGGATGCATTGCAGCAGGGTACATTTGATTGTCACCATTGTTGAGATTCATGTGCTGACTGTTGACATTGTATATCGACTTTTACATGCTTGTTAAAATCGTATAACTGATTGTTTTAATATTTCTGGATCCCATGCTGCAGAAACACATGTTTTGTGGTGTGAATATATTAATGAAACCATTATTAGACAAAAAAAAAAAAAAAGCTGACTGCTTCATGATGATTATAAATCCATTAACAGATAACCACCATCACCTGACCTCAATTCACTAGTTTTTTTTTGATGCCCCAAATTAGTTTAACAAACACACCATCACAGCTGTCAAAAAAGACAAAAGATAGAGTAAGAGTTAAAAGCGCAACTAATTAAAACACTAATCACTGTTATGGTGACACACATTAGAGTTAAACCTCTGTTATTTCTCAATAAAAACTTTTGTAGATGTCTAACAGAAATAAAGTCAGTCTGTTTAGTAATAAGTGAAGCTGGTAATTCAGTTTGTGGGGTTGTTTAATCCTCTGCTGAGATCTTGAGATATTTAATGTTTTCTTTTATCTTCAATTGATTTCATCTAAGGTTGTGGCTGAAGTCAGTTGTAGTTCTTGTGTTTCTGCTCATCTCTTTTTCTGTTCTCTTCTTTCTTTCCGTGATTCTGCTTGTTAACAGGCTTATTAAGGCTGAAATGACTTCATATTTAATATTCACAGATTTTGTGGCTCAGATAAGGTCCAGTTCTGGTTAATTTATTTTCTCTTGGCTGACATGTGGGATTGCTATGCCCTGCTTGTGGCTCAAATCTGGCAAACAGGAGCGGTCCGCCCAAGGGCCATCATTCCACGCTGCATGTGGCCCAGATCATCTTTCTACGGGTGCCAGATGTGGGCCGGATCTGGGCCGACACATGTTGCTATGTGGGATTATTGAGTAAATGATCTGTAACAGCAAAAAATATATTTTTGTCCTTTAGATCTTCTAAACATAGCATGTGATTTTAACTTTATTGTGATATTTAATGAAAACTTTTTCTCTTTAAGATCCACCAAAGGACGTCGCAATGTCCAACTTCAGTCTATCTGGTGAAATAGTGGAGGGAGATTCAGTGACTCTGATCTGCAGCAGTGATTCAAACCCTCCTGCAGACATCAACTGGTTTAAAGGAAGAATGTTTGTAGGATCTGGAAGAAACTACAGCATCTCAAAGAGCAGCTCTAATCACAGTGGAGAATACAAGTGCAAGGCCAGCAATAAACATGGAGAGAAATACTCTGATGCTGTGATTTTAAATGTCATGTGTGAGTTCATGATTGTTCAGTAACTTTGACACTGAAAACTCAATATATAAAATTTTGCATTGAAATATCCAAAAACTACTAGAATGGAATAATGGAATGGAATAGAATATGTTTTGTTGACTTGAGCACTTACAATATCCCAAAAGTTTACAAAAATGTTAAATTCCAGGGAAATTCACAGTTTTAACCAGATAAATGGTCCGTATCTTTGTATCGCCAGTCAATGGTGTCATTTCCCTTCTACCTTTGGTTGTTAGTAGACAATAGGGCTCAACAATAAAAAGATAACAATAATTTTCACAATATGTTTTTCTCTTGATAGGAAGGTAACACGTTTACTATAATGTTTATGCATCAAAGTGGAACAAAACAGCGATAGTGACCCACATAGAAAGACAAGATCAACCTACTCTACAATTTATAGAAAAAAGACAGCCTTGATCGTACTTCCAATTTGTAGCCTTTATTTTAATTGGTGATGCACTGATCATTTTTCAAGCTGATTCAGATTCTTTTTTACAAGTCTACTAGCTATTTGTAAGCAATACATAAATAAATATGTTAACATTAAATAAATAAATAAATAATAAAATAAAAATAAAATCTGTAGCTATTTGAAAACAGAGGCAACCACTGCATTTTAATCACAAATCAAACAAATATACTACACCAAAGACTATAAATATGCAAAGACGTTTTACTTCTATTACTTAAAGGGTTAGTTCACCCAATAATCAAAATTATGTAATTAATAACTCGTTCCAAACCAGTGAGACCTCCGTTTATCTTCAGAACACAGTTGAAGATAATTTAGATTTAGTCTGAGAGCTCTCAGTCCCTCCATTGAAACTGTGTGTACGTTCTACTGTCCATGTCCAGAAAGGTAAGAAAAACATCATCAAAGTAATCCATGTGACATCAGAGGGTCCGTTAGAAATTTTTGAAGCATCGAAAAATATGTTTTAGTCCAAAAATAGCAAAAACTATGACTTTATTCAGCATTGTCTTCTCTTCCGTGTCTGTTGTGAGAGAGTTCAAAACAAAGCAGTTTGTGATATCTAATTCGCGATCGAATCATTCGATGTAACCGGATCTTTTTTAACCAGTTCACCAAATCAAACTGAATCATTTTAAACGGTTCACATCTCCAATACGCATTTATCCACAAATGACTTAAGCTGTTAACTTTTTTTATAATGTGGCTGACACTCCCTCTGAGTTCAAACAAACCAATATCGCTGAGTAATTAATTTACTCAAACAGTAAACTGACTGAACTGCTGTGAAGAGAGAACTGAAGATGAACACCGATCCGATCCAGATAATGACCGAAACATTGACTCGTTCACGAGTACAGATTCAGTCACTTTGTCTTTCTTTCTTTCTTTCTTTTTAATTTGTAGAGTTTGTGTCTGTAACTAAACTTCATTTTTTTTCTGTTTAAGATCCTCCAAAAAGTGTGTCAGTGTCCATCAGTTCATCTGGTGAAATAGTGGAGGGAGATTCAGTGACTCTGAGCTGCAGCAGTGACTCAAACCCACCTGCAGAAATCAACTGGTTTAAAGAAGGAAGGTTTTTAGGATCTGGAAGAATCTACAGCATCTCAAATATCAGCTCTAATCACAGTGGAGAATACAAGTGCAAGTCCAGCAATAAACATGGATGGAAATACTCTGCTGTGACTTTAAACGTCATGTGTGAGTTAATAATGTTTCAGTAACTTTGACATTAAAGGTACAATAATATGATTTTCTGTATCCAAAAACCACTGGAACAAAGTTATATATTTTGTTGACTTCCCACATAGCAACATTGTGTCGGCCCAGATGCGGTCCACATCTGGCACCCGTGGAAAGATGATCTGGCCCACATGCAGCGTGGAATGACGGCACTTGGGCGGACCGCTCCTGTTTGCCAGATTTGAGGCACAAGCAGGCCATAGCAATGCCACATGTCAGCCAAGAGAAAATAAATTAACCAGAAGTGGACCTCATCTGAGCCACAAAGTGTGTATCTTAAACATGAAGTCATTTCAGCCTTAAAGGAACACTCCACCGTTTTTTGAAATAGGGCTTATTCACATTATTTCCTACATTTAGATAGGTGGGCAAATGCATTTTTGTGTCAGTGCATGCATTGTTTTAGTTTGACTGGGTCAGCGTTAGCTTAGCTTAGCACAATGAATGGAATCCTTTGTTGCCAGCTAGCATGGCCTGAGTAAAAGTGATCAAAAAAAAAAAAAAACCCACATAATTACTTCTTGTGGCCTGCGTATTCACAGCGAGTACAAATAGCGATCCAGATTAACAATAGGCGATTTCCTAGGCAGATATTGACTTGGGACTATATTATGGGGAAGCACAGGCGAAGCACTGCTGCTTAGGCGAAACACTGCTACTTCGGCGCAGAGATATCATGCAACGTGTGTGTGTGTGTGTTACATAAACAATGAAGACCGTTCTGCTACCTCCTTTGGTCAAAATGCTAGTAGCCTTCTCCTCTCTAGTAGTTATACTAAAACTCCCGAGTCTAACTTGGTGAGAGAAATATAGCTAGCTAACTTACCCCTCAGTCATTTCATTTTACATGTTCGTAGTCTAGATAGTAGTCTAGTCTATCCGTAGTCTAGTGCAGCATCTATTTTACATCCGAATAAAAACACAGATTAACATAAGGAAGAGATATAAAAGACAACTTACATGTGAACTTTGTTCTTCCTGTGCTTTGAAAATAGATGGGACTGCCGTATCTTTCAGACGTAGTACCGTCTTTCTGGACCCATATTCCATTTTTTCAAAGTAGTCCTCTGGTGCAAAATGTTCTTCGCAAACACGATACTGCTTTATTTTGTTGAGAGGCGTTGAACTACAGATCTCCAGAGCTGCTAGCCATTTATTTCTCAATTCCACATTAGATGGAATTCTGTGAAACATTACATTCGTGTATGTCCTTTGCTTGTTCTCACAACCTTTTGCTATGCAGGTAGTAACCATGTTTGCTATAACTTCTCAAAATAAATCATCCAAAAGCGAAGACACTCGGTGCAGGTCACACCGGTATGTTCTTCTTCTGTTTTTTTTTTTTTACGCGTTGCACGCCGGCATGTTGACAGAAGTCGTGGGATTTCATGTGTTGGGTGATATCTCTGCGCCGAAGTAGCAGTGCTTCGCCTAAGCAGCAGTGCTTCGCCTGTGCTTCCCCATAATATAGTCCCAAGTCAATATCTGCCTAGGAAATCGCCTAGTGTTAATCTGGATCGCTATTTGTACTCGTAGTGAATATGCAGTCCACAAGAAGTAATTAGGTGGGTTTTTTTTTATTTTTTGATCACTTTTACTCAGGCCATGCTAGCTGGCAACAAAGGATTCCATTCATTGTGCTAAGCTAAGCTAACGCCGACCCAGTCAAACTAAAACAATGCATGCACTGACACAAAAATGCATTTGCCCACCTATCTAAATGTAGGAAATAATATGAATAAGCCCTATTTCAAAAAACGGTGGAGTGTTCCTTTAATAAGCCTGTTAACAAGCAGAATCACTGAAGGACAGAAGAGAACAGAAAAAAGAGATAAGCAGAAACACAAGAACTACAACTGACTTCAGCCACAACCTTAGATGAAATCAACTGTAGATAAAAGAAGACATTAAATCACTCAAGATCTCAGCAGAGGAGGATTAAACAACTCCACAAACAGCTTTACCAGCTTCACTTACTACTAACCAGACTGACTTTATTTCTGTTAGACAGCTACAAACTTTTTTATTGAGAATTAACAGAGGTTTTACCCTAATGTGTGTCACCATAACAGAGATAAGTGTTTTCATTAGTTGGGCTCGTAAATCTTTTTTTTTTTTTTGACTGCTGTGACAGTGTGTTTGTTAAACACAATTGCAGCATCAAAGAAAGTTAGAGTGATGTGATATCAGGTGACGGAGGTAATCTGTTGATGGTTTTATAATCATCAGGAAGTACACTCATTCACTGATGTTTTTTTTTTTTTTTTAATCTAACAATTATGTTGTTCCAATGATGCAATCGTATTACAATCCCTGTGTTTCTGCTACATGAGAGCCAGCAGTTTTATAACAATCAGTTAAAATCTTTTACAAACATGAGCTCAAAAAAACGCAACCTATTCTGACACACAGATATAAACAATCAGCACATGAATCTCAATAATGGTAACAATCAAACATATTTAGATAAACTGATCAATTCAGAACTTCACTGAAAAGCTACTAAGTCACAAAAACAACAGCAAAATATATAAGCAAATATTTAGAATTAAACAAAATAATAGGACACTTCAGCTGCATGCATGCTGAGAGTTGTGTACTATGATAGTACCCAGCATGCATTGCAGCAAGGTACATTTGATTGTCACCATTGTTGAGATATATGTGCTGACTGTTGACATTGTATATCAACTTTTTCATGTTTGTTAAAATTGTATAACTGATTGTTTTAATATTTCTGGATCCCATGCTGCAGAAACACATGTTTTGTGGTGTGAATATATTAATGAGACCATTATTAGAAAAAAAAAAAAAAGACAAGCTGACTGCTTCATGATGATTATAAATCCATTATCAGATAACCACCATCACCTGACCTCAATTCACTAGCTTTCTTTGATGCCCCAAATTAGTTTAACAAACACACCATCACAGCTGTCAAAAAAGACAAAAGATAGAGTAAGAGTTAAGAGCGCAACTAATTAAAACACTAATCACTGTTATGGTGAAACACATTAGAGTTAAACCTCTGTTATTTCTCAATAAAAACTTTTGTAGATGTCTAACAGAAATAAAGTCAGTCTGGTTAGTAATAAGTGGAGCTGGTAATTCAGTTTGTGGGGTTTTTTAATCCTCTGCTGAGATCTTGAGATATTTAATGTCTTATTTTATCTTCAATTGATTTCATCTAAGGTTGTGGCTGAAGACAGTTGTAGTTCTTGTGTTTCTGCTCATCTCTTTTTCTGTTCTCTTCTTTCTTTCCGTGATTCTGCTTGTTAACAGGCTTATTAAGGCTGAAATGACTTCATATTTAATATTCACAGATTTTGTGGCTCAGATAAGGTCCAGTTCTGGTTAATTTATTTTCTCTTGGCTGACATGTGGGATTGCTATGGCCTGCTTGTGGCTCAAATCTGGCAAACAGGAGCGGTCCGCCCAAGGGCCATCATTCCACGCTGCATGTGGCCCAGATCATCTTTCTACGGGTGCCAGATGTGGGCCGGATCTGGGCCGACACATGTTTCTATGTGGGATTATTGAGTAAATGATCTGTAACAGCAAAAAATATATTTTTGTCCTTTAGATCTTCTAAACATAGCATGTGATTTTAACTTTATTGTGATATTTAATGAAAACTGTTTCTCTTTAAGATCCACCAAAGGACGTTGCAGTGTCCAACTTCAGTCTATCTGGTGAAATAGTGGAGGGAGATTCAGTGACTCTGATCTGCAGCAGTGATTCAAACCCTCCTGCAGACATCAACTGGTTTAAAGGAAGAATGTTTGTAGGATCTGGAAGAAACTACAGCATCTCAAAGAGCAGCTCTAATCACAGTGGAGAATACAAGTGCAAGGCCAGCAATAAACATGGAGAGAAATACTCTGATGCTGTGATTTTAAATGTCATGTGTGAGTTCATGATTGTTCAGTAACTTTGACACTGAAAACACAATATATAACATTTTGCATTGAAATATCCAAAAACTACTAGAATGGAATAATGGAATGGAATAGAATATCTTTTGTTGACTTGAGCACTTACAATATCCCAAAAGTTTACAAAAATGTTAAATTCCAGGGAAATTCACAGTTTTAACCAGATAAATGGTCCGTATCTTTGTATCGCCAGTCAATGGTGTCATTTCCCTTCTACCTTTGGTTGTTAGTAGACAATAGGGCTCAACAATAAAAAGATAACAATAATTTTCACAATATGTTTTTCTCTTGATAGGAAGGTAACACGTTTACTATAATGTTTATGCATCAAAGTGGAACAAAACAGCGATAGTGACCCACATAGAAAGACAAGATCAACCTACTCTACAATTTATAGAAAAAAGACAGCCTTGATCGTACTTCCAATTTGTAGCCTTTATTTTAATTGGTGATGCACTGATCATTTTTCAAGCTGATTCAGATTCTTTTTTACAAGTCTACTAGCTATTTGTAAGCAATACATAAATAAATATGTTAACATTAAATAAATAAATAAATAAATAATAAAATAAAAATAAAATAAAATCTGTAGCTATTTGAAAACAGAGGCAACCACTGCATTTTAATCACAAATCAAACAAATATACTACACCAAAGACTATAGATATGCAAAGACATTTTTCTTCTATTACTTAAAGGGTTAGTTCACCCAATAATCAAAATTATGTAATTAATAACTCGTTCCAAACCAGTGAGACCTCCGTTTATCTTCAGAACACAGTTGAAGATAATTTAGATTTAGTCTGAGAGCTCTCAGTCCCTCCATTGAAACTGTGTGTACGTTCTACTGTCCATGTCCAGAAAGGTAAGAAAAACATCATCAAAGTAATCCATTTGACATCAGAGGGTCCGTTAGAATTTTTTGAAGCATCGAAAATACGTTTTAGTCCAAAAATAGCAAAAACTATGACTTTATTCAGCATTGTCCCCTCTTCCGTGTCTGTTGTGAGAGAGTTCAAAACAAAGCAGTTTGTGATATCTAATTCGCGATCGAATCATTCGATGTAACCGGATCTTTTTGAACCAGTTCACCAAATCAAACTGAATCATTTTAAATGTTCACATCTCCAATACGCATTTATCCACAAATGACTTAAGCTGTTAACTTTTTTATAATGTGGCTGACACTCCCTCTGAGTTCAAACAAACCAATATCGCTGAGTAATTAATTTACTCAAACAGTAAACTGACTGAACTGCTGTGAAGAGAGAACTGAAGATGAACACCCGATCCGATCCAGATAATGACCGAAACATTGACTCGTTCACGAGTACAGATTCAGTCACTTTGTCTTTCTTTCTTTCTTTTTAATTTGTAGAGTTTGTGTCTGTAACTAAACTTCATTTTTTTCTGTTTAAGATCCTCCAAAAAGTGTCTCAGTGTCCATCAGTTCATCTGGTGAAATAGTGGAGGGAGATTCAGTGACTCTGAGCTGCAGCAGTGATTCAAACCCACCTGCAGAAATCAACTGGTTTAAAGAAGGAAGGTTTTTAGGATCTGGAAGAATCTACAGGATCTCAAATATCAGCTCTAATCACAGTGGAGAATACAAGTGCAAGTCCAGCAATAAACATGGATGGAAATACTCTGCTGTGACTTTAAACGTCATGTGTGAGTTAATAATGTTTCAGTAACTTTGACATTAAAGGTACAATAATACGATTTTCTGTATCCAAAAACCACTGGAACAAAGTTATATATTTTGACTTCCCACATAGCAACATTGTGTCGGCCCAGATCCGGCCCACATCTGGCACCCCGTGGAAAGATGATCTGGCCCACATGCAGCGTGGAATGACGGCACTTGGGCGGACCGCTCCTGTTTGCCAGATTTGAGCCACAAGCAGGCCATAGCAATGCCACATGTCAGCCAAGAGAAATAAATTAACCAGAACTGGACCTTATCTGAGCCACAAAGTGTGTATATTAAACATGAAGTCATTTCAGCCTTAATAAGCCTGTTAACAAGCAGAATCACTGAAGGACAGAAGAGAACAGAAAAAGAGATGAGCAGAAACACAAGAACTACAACTGACTTCAGCCACAACCTTAGATGAAATCAATTGAAGATGAAACAACACATTAAATCTTTCAAGATCTCAGCAGAGGATTAAACAACTCCACAAACAGCTTTACCAGCTTCACTTATTACTAACCAGACTGACTTTATTTCTGTTAGACATCTACAGAAGTCTTTATTGAGAATTAACAGAGGTTTAACTCTAATGTGTTTTCACCATAACAGAGATTATTGTTTTTCATTAGTTGGGCTCTTAACTCTTATTATATATGTTGTCTTTTTGACTGCTGTGACAGTGTGTTTGTTAAACACAATTGCAGCATCAAAGAAAGTTAGAGTGATGTGATATCAGGTGACGGAGGTAATCTGTTGATGGTTTTATAATCATCAGGAAGTACACTCATTCACTGATGTTTTTTTTTTTTTTTTTTAATCTAACAATTATGTTGTTCCAATGATACAATTGCATTACAATCCCTGTGTTTCTGCTACATGAGAGCCAGCAGTTTTATAACAATCAGTTAAAATCTTTTAACAAACATGAGCTCAAAAAAAACGCAACCTATTCTGACACACAGATATAAACAATCAGCACATGAATCTCAATAATGGTGACAATCAAACATATTTAGATAAACTGATCAATTCAGAACTTCACTGAAAAGCTACTAAGTCACAAAAACAACAGCAAAATATATAAGCAAATATTTAGAATTAAACAAAATAATAGGACACTTCAGCTGTATGCATGCTGAGAGTTGTGTACTATGCTAGTACCCAGCATGCATTGCAGCAGGGTACATTTGATTGTCACCATTGTTGAGATTCATGTTCTGACTGTTGACATTGTATATCGACTTTTTCATGCTTGTTAAAATCGTATAACTGATTGTTTTAATATTTCTGGATCCCATGCTGCAGAAAGACATGTTTTGTGGTGTGAATATATTAATGAAACCATTGTTTGACAAAAAAAAAAAAAAACAGCAGACTGCTTCATGATGATTATAAATCAGTTAACAGATAACCACCATCACCTGACCTCAATTCATTAGCTTTCTTTGATGCCCCAAATGAGTTTAAAAAACACACCATCACAGCTGTCAAGAAAAAACAAAAAGATAGAATAAGAGTTAAAAGCGCAACTAATGGAAACACTAATCACTGTTATGGTGACACACATTAGAGTTAAACCTCTGTTATTTCTCAATAAAAACTTTTAGTAGTAAGTGAGGCTGGTAATTCAGTTTGTGGAGTTGTTTAATCCTCCTCTGCTGAGATCTTGAGATATTTAATGTCTTCTTTTATCTTCAATTGGTTTCATCTAAGGTTGTGGCTGAAGTCAGTTGTAGTTCTTGTGTTTCTGCTCATCTCTTTTTCTGTTCTCTTCTGTCCTTCAGTGATTCTGTTTATTAACAGGCTTATTAATATACACATTTTGTGTCCCAGATAAGGTCCAGTTCTGGTTAATTTATTTTCTCTTGGCTGACATGTGGGATTGCTATGACCTGCTTGTGGCTCAAATCTGGCAAACAGGAGTGGTCCACCCAAAGACCATCATTCCACGCTGCATGTGGCCCAGATCATCTTTCCACGGGTACCAGATTTGGGCCGACACAATGTTGCTATCAGAGGTGGGTAATTCAGTGGCCAAAGAGTAAAAGTCCTGCCATATTTTCTCTTTAACCACTAAGCCACAAATTATTTTATTTAAAACTGTAATCAATAAACTAATGAATTGAGATCATACAGCCATCAAGAGCATCCGCATTGCACAAATGCTTGCTGTGAAACAATAATGCAATTGCTGAGAAACAAATTTAAAGAAACTGTTTAAAGGCTCAAGCACTCCACTGAAGCAAATACTCGCCACAATTATGGTGGCAAAGTTTTTTTTTTTTTTTTTCTTCCAGTTGATTGCATTCAAGGCTGTACTTAAAGTCAGTTGTAGTTGTTGTGTTTCTCTTTTCTTCAGTGATGTTGATGGTAAACAGCAGGTGTTCATCACTAATGCACATTCAACTAATTCATTTAATTAGTCACTTAATTATGTCATTAACTTTAACCCTTTGAGGACTTGGGCTTTGACTCAAGACTAGTTTGTGACTTGGAAGGAATGACTTGGTTCCTCCTCTGGTGAAATCAGCTGCTGAGTTCATGGGTGGAGCAAAAATATGGCAGGACTTTTACTCTTTGGCTCCTGGATTACCCACCTCTGGTTGCTATGTGGGATTATTGAGTAAATGATCTGTAACAGCAAAACATATATTTTTGTCCTTTAGATCCTCTAAACATAGCATGTGATTTTAACTTTATTGTGATATTTAATGAAGACTGTTTCTTTTTAAGATCCACCAAAGGACGTCGCAGTGTCCAACTTCAGTCTATCTGGTGAAATAGTGGAGGGAGGTTCAGTGACTCTGATCTGCAGCAGTGATTCAAACCCTCCTGCTCTGAACTTCAGCTGGTTTAAAGAAGGAACATTTGTAGGGTCTGGAAGAAACTTCAGGATCTCAAACATCAGCTCTAATCACAGCGGAGAATACAAGTGCAAGTCCAAAAATAAACACGGAGAGAAAGACTCTGATACAGTGATGCTGAATGTGACGTGTAAGTGAACAATGGTGCAAGATTCAGAGGTGGACACTCCAGGAGTCAGAAAGTAAAAGTCCTGCCATATGTTTATTCCACCCATGGACTCAGCAGCAGATTTTACCAGAGGAGGAATCAAGTCATTCTTTCCAAGTCACAAACTAGTCTCTAGTTAAGTCCTAAGTCCTCAAAGAGTTAAAGTTAATGAGATAATTAAGTCACTAATTAAATGATGATTGTGCATTAGTGATGAACACCAGCTGTTACTGAGAATTACAGAGGATCAGATTTTGATGTTTTATTGGTTAAAATGATGCCATCATCATGGAGATCATTGCTTTAGTTGAGCTCTTGACCCTCGATTTATTGCGCTAGGTGTCTCTCTGTAGCCTTATATGTGTTGTTGTAGAAACCAGAGATCAGTGATATGCAATTAACATATAGGCACAATGAGCTCGTGTGATTATATTCATAATAATGTTTTTTTTTTTTTTTTTTTCTAAGTTTAGCTTTTGAATAATCATCCCCAGTGAAACTATAGCACACAAAAAAGTTACTACAACATTTACAGAGAATAGATTTTAAATCTTTGCAACACATACAAAAATTTGATCCAAAGTGCTTTTGAGACACACACAGTTAGAACCAGCATATGAATCTCTACAATGGTGACAATAAACAAAATGTTTCATGTTGCAATACATGTAAAACTCCCATAATGCATTGCAGTATGAATAATTATTGTCACCACTGTTGAGGATCACATGATAAATGGCCACAATTAAATGCATAATCCTAAATGGCTTTTTTTCTTCTTAATACTGAAGATCACACATACATCAAAAGCATTAATTATCTGCTAGTTTGTTTCTGCATTGCACAAATGTTTGCTGTGAAACAATGTATTTGCTTAGAAGCAAACTTATAAAAACCATTAAAAGGCTCAAGAGACCAAATGAAGCAAATACTGACCACAATTATGGTGACAAAGTTATTTTTTATTTCCCTTCCTACTGATTTCATCCAAGGCTGTGCTTAAAGTCAGTTGTAGTTCTTGTGTTTCTCTTTTCTTCAGTGATGTTGATTGTAAACAGCAGGTGTTCATCATTAATGCACAATCATGATTTAATTAGATACTTAATTATCTCATTAACATCAACTATTTTAGGACTTGGGATTTGACTCAAGACTAGTTTGTGACTTGGAAGGAATGACTTGGTTCCTCCTCTGGTGAAATCAGCTGCTGAGTCCATGGGTGGAATAAACATATGGCAGGACTTTTACTTTCTGACTCCTAGAGTGTCCACCTCTGGCAAGATCTAAGAACAGATCCTCTAGTTCCAGTGTTTTCTCACTGTTATTTTTTTTAGATGCTCCAAGAAATGTAATGGTGTCCATCAGTCCATCTGGTGAAATAGTGGAGGGAGATTCAGTGACTCTGATCTGCAGCAGTGATTCAAACCCTCCTGCTCTGAACTTCAGCTGGTTTAAAGAAGGAACATTTGTAGGGTCTGGAAGAATCTACAGCATCTCAAACATCAGCTCTGATCACAGCGGAGAATACAAGTGCAAGTCCAAAAATAAACATGGAGAGAAAGACTCTGATACAGTGATGCTGAATGTGACATGTAAGTGAACACTGGTACAAGATCTGAGAATAGATCCTCTAATTCCAGTTAGTGTTGTGCAACAGCGATATATTACTTTTTTCTGATTGGTTATGGCAGCACTTTGGGCAGCACCCTGATCTCTGATTGGTTAGCTTCCCACTTGATGCCTCAAACGACTTGAGAAGAGAGAGAATCATTGCCTCGAAGTCACATAGTGATAGCTGGCTTCCCTTTGAGAAGAATGATGAAAATACAGTTCAGTGCAAGCTGTGCAGCGCCAAGCTGCCACACAAATCTATAAGTACAATGTGCTACCATCTAACATTCGTACATAAAATGTCTGCCAATAACAGAGCAGAAAACTCAGATGAGCATTGAATTATTTACTGTAACAAGACCTAAATGTAATGCAGGCAGAACTGAGAAGATGACACAGCTAATCGCTGAAATGGTGGTAAAAGATTTGCTGCCAAATAGTTTTTTTCGACAGAGAAGGATTTAAAGTTGTCCTTTACTGTGGTGGAAGGTAAATGAGAATCAGTTTACAAAGCTACACTGTAAAACCCGAAAAGAAACTTAACTCAAACTGTTTGAGGAAACAGATTGCCTTGATTTAAACCATGTAAGTTTAAAAACTTTGCATTTAAGTAATTAAATGATTAACTAAGTGCTGATTGAGCATTAGTGATGAACAGCTGCTGTTAACAAACAGAATCACTGAAGAAAAGAGAAAAACAAGAACTACTAGCTATTTCTTTCTAGATGCTTCTTTATTAAGAACGTTGCTCCTTCGTAATCATAATCTAACATGTCCTAATCACCTGTTCATGTTTTCATAGACAGGTTTTCATGTCAGATTTTCATTTTTAACATTCATTTTCATAAAAATCTTCAGATTTTTTGAGTAGTATGAAGTTGCAGACTCGGAGCCTGCTGCATCTACAGTCCCGCACCCAGAGTCCCCGCGTACTCAGACCCCTTGCAACCCGATCTCATGGAAATTCGTACATATTTTAGGAGGTGGCTAATTCGTACGACCACACTCGTACAAATTCATATGATTTTTGCCAATTGTATGTATTTTACAAGTTGAACAATTCACATTAATTTGTACGAATGATCTACATCTGACATCGTGGTTTAGACAAATCTTATGAAATCGTATGAGTGAGAGTGAGGTTGTACAAATTATCAATCTCGAAAAATGAGGGGACTGAGAGTGCGGGACACTGGGTGCTGGGACTGTAGATGCAGCAGGCTCAGGCTCCGAGTCTGCAACTTCAGAATATTGGATTTTTTCATTATATCCATTATATCCATGCCCCCAACACACAACACTCCCCCCATACCCACCCCGCACAAGTCCCATCCCCGATTAATTGTTTTGGAAACCTATCGATGATCGAAATGAGAATTTCCCAAAATGTTCATCCCTTTTTCCAGTATGTTATATCACCGTCAATACAACATTTATTTTTTATTTTATTTTAGATGCTCCAAGAAATGTCTCAGTGTCCATCAGTCCACCTGGTGAAATAGTGGAGGGAGATTCAGTAACTCTGAGCTGCAGCAGTGATTCAAACCCTCCTGCTCTGAACTTCAGCTGGTTTAAAGAAGGAACATTTGTACGGTCTGGAAGAAACTACAGCATCTCAAATATCAGCTCTAATCACAGCGGAGAATACAAGTGCAAGTCCAGCAATAAACATGGAGAGAAAGACTCTGATACAGTGATGCTGAATGTGACGTGTAAGTGAACACTGGTGCAAGATCTAAGAACAGATCCTCTAATTCCAGTGTTTTCTCACTGTCGATAAAACATTTTTATTTTATTTTTTTAGATGCTCCAAGAAATGCAGTGGTGTCCATCATCAGTCCATCTGGTGAAATAGTGGAGGGAGATTCAGTGACTCTGATCTGCAGCAGTGATTCAAACCCTCCTGCTCTGAACTTCAGCTGGTTTAAAGAAGGAACATTGGTATGGTCTGGAAGAATCTACAGCATCTCAAACATCAGCTCTAATCAAAGTAGAGAATACTCATGCAAGTCCAGAAATAAACATGGAGAGAAAGACTCTGATACAGTGATGCTGAATGTGACATGTAAGTGAACACTGGTGCAAGATCTGAGAATAGATCCTCTAATTCCAGTTAGTGTTGTGCAACAGCGATATATTACTTTTTTCTGATTGGTTATGGCAGCACTTTGGGCAGCACCCTGATCTCTGATTGGTTAGCTTCCCACTTGATGCCTCAAATGACTTGAGAAGAGAGAGAATCATTGCCTCGAAGTTACATAGTGATAGCTGGCTTCCCTTTGAGAAGAATGATGAAAATACAGTTCAGTGCAAGCTGTGCAGCGCCAAGCTGCCACACAAATCTATAAGTACAATGTGCTACCATCTAACATTCATAAATGATGTGTGCCAATTAGTTTTTTCAACGGAGAAGGATTTAAAGTTTTCCTTTACTGTGGTGGAAGGTATTTGAGAATCAGTTTACAAAGCTACACTGTAAAACCCGACAAGAAACTTAACTCAAACTGTTTAAGTAAACCGATTGCCTCAATTTAAACCATGTAAGTTTAAAAACTTTGCAGTTAAGTAATTAAATGATTAACTAAGTGCTGATTGAGCATTAGTGATGAACAGAATCACTGAAGAAAAGAGAAAAACAAGAACTACTACAACTGACTTTAAAGTTATTCTTCATCTCAGGCAGCTATTTCTTTCTAAATGCTTCTTTATTAAGAACATTGCTTCTTCGTAATCATAATCTAACATGTCCTATTCACCTGTTCATGTTTTCATAGACAGGTTTTCATGTCAGATTTTCATTTTTAACATTCATTTTCATAAAAAATCTTCAGATTTTTTGAGTAGTATGAAGTTGCAGACTCGGAGCCTGCTGCATCTACAGTCCCGCACCCAGAGTCCGCGTACTCAGACCCCTTGCAACCCGATCTCATGGAAATTTGTACATATTTTAGGAGGTGGCTAATTCGTATGACCACACTTGTACAAATTCATATGATTTTTTGCCAATTTTGTATGTATTTTACGAGTTAAATAATTCATATTAATTTGTACAAATGATCTACACCTGACACAGTGGTTTAGACAAATCTTATGAAATCGTACGAGTGAGAGTGAGGTTGTACAAATTATCAGTCTCGAAAAATGAGGGGACTGAGAGTGCGGGACACTGGGTGCTGGACTGTAGATGCAGCAGGCTCAGGCTCCGAGTCTGCAACTTCAGAATATTGGATTTTTTCATTTTATCCATTATATCCATGCCCCCAACACACAACACTCCCCCCATACCCACCCCGCACAAGTCCCATCCCCGATTAATTGTTTTGGAAACCTATCGATGATCGAAATGAGAATTTCCCAAAATGTTCATCCCTTTTTCCAGTATGTTATATCACCGTCAATACAACATTTATTTTTTATTTTATTTTAGATGCTCCAAGAAATGTCTCAGTGTCCATCAGTCCACCTGGTGAAATAGTGGAGGGAGATTCAGTGACTCTGACCTGCAGCAGTGATTCAAACCCTCCTGCTCTGAACTTCACCTGGTTTAAAGAAGGAACATTTGTAGGGTCTGGAAGAAACTACAGCATCTCAAACATCAGCTCTAATCACAGCGGAGAATACAAGTGCAAGTCCAAAAATAAACATGGAGAGAAAGACTCTGATACAGTGATGCTGAATGTGACATGTAAGTGAACACTGGTGCAAGATCTGAGAATAGATCCTCTAATTCCAGTTAGTGTTGTGCAACAGCGATATATTACTTTTTTCTGATTGGTTATGGCAGCACTTTGGGCAGCACCCTGATCTCTGATTGGCTAGCTTCCCACTTGATGCCTCAAACGACTTGAGAAGAGAGAGAATCATTGCATCGAAGTCACATAGTGATAGCTGGCTTCCCTTTGAGAAGAATGATGAAAATACAGTTCAGTGCAAGCTGTGCAGCGCCAAGCTGCCACACAAATCTATAAGTACAATGTGCTGCCATCTAACATTCGTACATAAAATGTCTGCCAATAACAGAGCAGAAACTCAGATGAGCATTGAATTATTTACTGTAACAAGACCTAAATGTAATGCAGGCAGAACTGAGAAGATGACACAGCTAATCGCTGAAATGGTGGTAAAAGATTTGCTGCCAAATAGTTTTGTCGACAGAGAAGGATTTAAAGTTGTCCTTTACTGTGGTGGAAGGTAAATGAGAATCAGTTTACAAAGCTACACTGTAAAACCCGACAAGAAACTTGACTCAAACTGTTTGAGGAAACAGATTGCCTTGATTTAAACCATGTAAGTTTAAAAACTTTGCATTTAAGTAATTAAATGATTAACTAAGTGCTGATTGAGCATTAGTGATGAACAGCTGCTGTTAACAAAACAGAATCACTGAAGAGAGAGAAACACAAGAACAACTACAACTGACTTTAAAGTTATCTTCAGAATCAGAATCAGAATGAGCTTTATTGCCAGGTATGTTTACACATACGAGGAATTGGTTTTTGTCCACAGTACAACAGAATGACAGCGACAGAACATAAAACACATAATAAAAGAATAAAAAAATACAATCTTCAGATTTTTTGATTAGTATGAAGTTGCAGACTCGGAGCCTGCTGCATCTACAGTCCCGCACCCAGAGTCCCTCGTACTCAGACCCCTTGCAACCCGATCTCATGGAAATTTTGTGCATATTTTAGGAGGTGGCTATCCCCCCCCCCCGATTAATGATTTTGGAAACCTATCGATGATCAAAATGAGAGTTTTCCGAAAAATTCCATCCTTTGTTCCAGTATCACTGTAGATAAAACATTTTTTTTTTTTTTTTTTTAGATGCTCCAAGAAATGTAATGATGTCCATCAGTCCACCTGGTGAAATAGTGGAGGGAGATTCAGTGACTCTGACTGCAGCAGTGACTCAAACCCTCCTGCTCTGAACTTCAGCTGGTTTAAAGAAGGAACATTTGTAGGATCTGGAAGAATCTACAGCATCTCAAACATCAGCTCTAATCACAGCGGAGAATACAAGTGCAAGTCCAAAAATAAACTTGGAGAGAAAGACTCTGGTACAGTGATGCTGAATGTGACGTGTAAGTGAACACTGGTGCAAGATCTAAGAACAGATCCTCTAGTTCCAGTGTGAAAAGTGATGACTAGGACTGCATGATTAATCCAAATTAAGAAGAGGTGAAGGAGAAGGAGATTTTTGGCCTAATCATGAGTGCGATTTTACTTTGTTTAAGCCAAAGATAAGTGTGTAACATAGGAAGTGTGCTGGTATAATTTATGCGGTTTCCTTTAACAAAGTGCAGTGCTCTAACAACAGCAATCACTGTTACACATCACCATTTCCGCACATATTATCAGAGCATTACTGCATAAACCATATGCTCTTCCCCTCACTGACATCTTAATGCAGGGGTCTCAAAAACACAGTCCTGGAGGACCAGTTTCCTGAGGAGTTTAGCTCCAACTTGCTTCAACAAGCCTGACTGGAAGTTCCTAGTATGCCTAGAAAGACCTTGATTACCTGGTTCAGGTGTGTTTATTTTTGGTTGGAGCTAAACTCTGGAGTTTTGAGACCCCTATCTTAATGTGAACACAAAATAACACACATTTACCGGTATTAGATTGCTCACATGACACACATTAACATCATAAATCAGCATATACATGAATAAAGCTAGCACGGATGAATTAGCATATTCACATAATGTTACAAAACAGATCTCTCGATAATAAGGAGAATAACGGACATCAGAACTCAGTACTCAATTATCAGTACTCACTCTAATAAGATGCACAGAAGCACAATTTACTTCCAATCTGAGGATTGTAACAGCATTAATACTCCAGCGGATGTGCTTATGACAAACTGTTATCTGCAGCAACTGATGCAATATGTGGTTCTTTCCCTGCTAAACTGCTTTTCTTCCAAACACATGCGATGTATATTATTTCATAATAAAAGTCCCTGAATGCGGGTTAACCCTTACTATATTCTCAATCGTTTTTTGCACCATCACTGTTGATGAGACATTTCATTCTTTCTGTTTTAGATGCTCCAAAAAATATAATGGTGTCCACCAGTCCAATAGTGGAGGGAGAATCAGTGACTCGTAAACATGTAGAGAAATACTCTAATGCAGTGCCTTTAAATGTCATGTGTGAGTTTATTATAAATCATAGTATTCTGATTCTTGTTTTTTATTACTAATTTTAACAGGACATGTCAATAAATAATTTGATTATTTTTTAGACCCTCCAAAGAATGTCACAGTGTTCATAAATGGATCTGGTGAAATAGTGGAGGGAGATTCAGTGACTCTGATCTGCAGCAGTGATTCAAACCCTCCTGCTCTGAACTTCAGCTGGTTTAAGGAGAATCAAAGCTCCTCTGTTGGATCTGGACAGAGTTTCAGTGCACTACAGAGTGGACGCTTCTACTGTGAAGCTCACAATCAACACGGATCTCAGAGATCAGACGCTGTTACTGTCACTGTTAAAGGTTCGGAAGAGCAAACCTGTATAACTTTCTTCAGTTTGGACAGTTAGTCTTAGCTGATACATTTCTCTCTTTCAGAGCATCACGGATCCCGTTGGCATGAAGTTTTTGGGATCACAGTGGAATGTGGAGTATCATTCATCATTGTTACCATCACTATCATTATCATCATGTTCATAATGTGAGAACCACAAATGCCTATGATATTAGCAAATACATTTGTCTATATACTGATAATCTCTGTCATTATTACAGAAAGAAACTAAGGAGTTTTAAATATGAATACATCACAATGACACAGGTAAATCATCCAGATAACTATAATGAAGCATAAAAACAGTCATTCATCTGTTATGTGTTTCAAGCTGATGGGAAACTAGTCAAAGTCTTTATCAACACAAGCCAATAAAACGATTCATGAACTGATATTACTGTCTCTTTAAACAAAGGTTGACTTAAGATATATATAGTGCCGAACATTTTGCTTATTTCACCGGTTTACTGGTGTAAGTCCTCTTTCTCTTACTCTAGATCTCTGAATCCAGTGAAGACACATACAGACTTCTTGAGCTCCAGTCCACGACCTCTGATCTGTATGGCACACTCACAGTAAGTGAAGTGTCAAAGTCAGACAATCATGATCACATGATCACATGACTGATCTCTTACTCTCTTTCCCACAGACCCTTCATCCCAGACCTCTTGAAGGCTCATGTACAACAGCTTTATAATGAAATCGATTAACTTAATTTAGTCTGTCTTCATGTTATTGACTGTTCAGATCAACAGGAAGATGCTGCTTGTAAGAGGTGGAGCACAAAGTGTTAATACTGAGCTCTGTGGGCGGAGCCACTTATGACTGAGGGGGATCACTGAGTTTCTTCAGTTTTTTATTTCTTTATGGTTTCAGGAGCATTATTCAGAGGTGGGTAATCCAGGCACCAAAGAGTAAAAGTCTTGCCATATTTTTGCTCCACCCATTAACTCAGCAGATGATTTCACCAGAGGAGGAACCAAGTCATTCTTTCCAAATCAAATTTTCTTCTAAGCAATTGCATTAATGTTTTACAGTAAACATTTGTGCACTGCTGATACAAATCTTGATTTAGCAGATAACATGCTTTTGATGCCTGAATGATCTTGATTTTAATTTCTTGATTTTACTTTTAAATAAAAGAATTCATGGCTTAGTGATTAGAGAGAACTGCTGTCTCTTGGGTTAAATGCAGAGTATGAATTCTGAGTTTGGGTCACCATACTTAACTGTATGTCACTTTCACAAAAAAGAGAAAAATCTCATTAAATAAATGCCACCATAATGCTTCAATATTAAAAAATTATATATAAAAAAAACACAGTTTGGGATTAGTCATTTAACCATGACCATTTATCATATGATCCTCAACAGTGGTGAAAATAATTATTCATACTGCAGTTCATTATGGGAGTCTTTCATGTATTGCACATGAAGCATTTTGTTGATTGTCACCATTGTAGATATTCATATGCTGGTTCTTGACATCTGTGTGTGTCTAAAAAGCAAGCACTGGAGCTTAGATTTATTTATGTGTTACAAAAATTTAAAATTAACTTCCTGTAAGTATTAGAACAATGTTCTTTTTGTGCATGCTGTAGCTACACTGGGATTATTCAAAACCTAAATATGTAAAAAATAAAAAATAAAAAAAAACACTATTTGAGATATATTAAAACAGCTCATTGTGACTATATGTTCTGCCTATATCATTGATGTCTCTTCTCCCCAACATCACATGCAGAGCTACAAAGAGAGATCTGACAAAACACCTTAAGGGTCAAGAGCACAACTAAACCAAACACTGATCTCCATGATGGTGACATCATTTTAACCAATAAAACATCAACATCTGATCCTCTGTAATTCTTAATATCAGCAGGTGTTAATCATTAATGCACCATCATCATTTAATTAGTCACTTAATTATCTCATTAACTTTAACTTTTTGAGGACTTGGGATTTGACTCAAGACTAGTTTGTGACTTGGAAGGAATGACTTGGTTTCTCCTCTGATGATATCAGCTGCTGACTTTATGGGTGGAGCAAAAATATGGCAGGACTTTTACTCTTTGGCCCCTGGATCACCCACCTCTGGCATTATTTAACAATGAAATTAAAACAATGTAAAAAGCAGGTGGATCATTATTTTGTATGAATATTAATGTTGTGGGATACAAGCTCTTTGGTTTCTCATTATACAGCATTATGCATTTAAGTCATATTTGATCATTTTATCCTGAAATACTGAAGAAAATTAATATTATGCACCTTCACAATGGACAGTGTATCATTATATGGCTTCAAAGTGCTCAATATTATCAGTTTATGTTATATTTTATGCAACTTTACCTTTAAGTGATCAGTTTTATTTTGATCGTCTTGTATGGGTTTGTTTAAACACTCAAACTACCATCAGAGGGCACCATCACCTGCTCCTGACATCAACACTGTTGTGCATCAGCTGTAAATCACAACTGCATGTTCTACAAATATTTAGATCATAAAATTTATATTTTAAAAAACAGTCTTGCAGTAAGGTTGTTTTTATTTTATTTTCGTTTTTTTTTTTTCAGAGAATGGTGTGTTATATGGCTAATACAACTGGTGGGATGTTTTATTCTAATTTAAGATTTGTGTTATACAAATGACACTTGTGTGTGCATGTATATTGGTTAGGCTTCATGATGTGATTTATACAAAGAGATAAATGGGTGTTATTTTAGATGTCAACCATAAAGCTAACTTACACTCTCAAAACCTGCTCCTACAGTAAACACATGAACAAACACACAAGCACGGGCAGACAACAGTACACATCAATATATATATATATATATATATATATATATATATATATATATATATATATATATATATATATATCGAATAGATTTTAGATCTTTGGAGTTGTGGGAAGTATCTGAGTGTTGAACACTTTGAAAAAGTAAGACATTTTGCACAGCAATTTGTTCCAGTTGATTAGATAAAGCTTAACTTTTCCATAACTAATCAGATTTGTGAGGTACCTGCATGCACAAACACTGCATTAAATTACATTAAAGCAAATAACAGTACATTAAAAAAAACTCTGCCTCCAGAGCCATTTTCTAATGAGGTAATGAAGCATCAAGTCAACTAGCTAATCTTTTGAATGCAGAAAAAAAAAAATTCTGACAAGCAAGTGGGAGATAGTTAGAACTA
The DNA here is from genome assembly GCF_003368295.1 of Carassius auratus. Classification (NCBI taxonomy): domain Eukaryota; kingdom Metazoa; phylum Chordata; class Actinopteri; order Cypriniformes; family Cyprinidae; genus Carassius; species Carassius auratus. Next base: position 362,643 of record NW_020525600.1, on the reverse strand, counting down.
AAGATTGCAAGCTGGACTGGAAACCTTTGAGTTAGGCAGACAAAGACATCAACAATCAGAATATAAATCTCAACAACAGTGACAATCAATAGAAGCTTGCTTTAACCAGCGGTGTATAAACCACATCCATGGCTCCCAGCATGCACTGCGGCATGAATTAATAATGCAGCTAAATTAATACAATTTTATTTTTAAATTAATAAAATTTTGACTTAAGTTTCTTGATTTGTGATGTTCAGTTTGGTCTGTTTATCTTAATATCCATATGCTGATTCTTGATGTCTTTGTATTTAAATGATAATGTAACTCAACATTAAGAACTAGAACAAAAAGTCAAAGGTCAAATAAAGATGACAATAATCATAATAATGGTTTAAACAAAACATTTTCAACAAAACATGAACCTGTAATTCTCAATAAGGTCTTCGGAATAAAGTCAATCTGGGGTGCATACCCTAAAAGCATCGTTAGCCAACTATGGTCACAATTCCATTGTTAACAACATAGTTTAATGATTCTGTGTTTCCATAGTTCATTCGCGAACTGCATCGCAAACTTACATGGTAGGAGCTACAGGTTGACCTGTGGTTAGAAGCAGAGTTTCTCAAGTACACTCAGCTGCAGCCTGCAGATCGAGGCGGGGCTGCACCTGTGGCAGGGTTGCACGTACAGCCCCGCCCCACACCTACTCTGATTGGTTCAATCGTCTTTCATAGACTTACATGAAAGGAAATGTGTGCGTAGTTGGTGTAGGACGGAGAATGCTGTTTAAAAAGCTAAAAAAGCGGTACAGTTTTACAAAGCCTTTACTATAATGCAGTTTTTTATTGTTAACTTGACTCACAGGACTTGTCTGATTTATTGAATCAAGAGATGTTAGCTGCTGCAAGTTTACTCTTCTTGACCAGATTAGCATACCCACCTAAAAAAAAATTCTTGTTCTAAGAATGTTTTCAGCGGCAAGTTTTTATTTTAATTCCAAGAATGTTCTGCTAAAAGGTAGGATAACATTCTCTAAAACATTCTAAAAACTTGTTAGAACATTATTCTCTAACATCCTAACATGTGAATTCATGTGGGCGGAGGTTAGTCAAAAAACTGTTTTAGTGATGTCATTACTGCAGGAACTAGAGGCATGTAGTCCAAACGGGTGGTTTTTTGTAGGCAAATTCTGTTAAATAAAATATATCGCTTGGCATTGAATTTTGAGCTTTAGAATTTTACAGATATTATTTATACTCTAACAACAACATTATACACTAACTAAAGTTTAAAACATGGGATCACAAAGAAGGGGACCTCTAATTAGCAAGCAACCGGAATCACCCAACCACATGTTTTCTTGCTGTTTTTGCTCTAATAAAGATCACAGCAGCTAAAGAACAACACTGACAAGTCAAGTGTCAAATTGCACAACTAAAGACAACACTTTCCATCATTATGGTGACATCAAACCAAACTATTACTTTTAAGCAGACATCAACATCTGATTAAATCTTAATTAGAATGTTAGGGTGATGATGTTCTAATATTGTTAACAATAAACATTTTTAGAAAGTTTATAGAGAATGTTATCCTATGTTTTGAGAGAACGTTCTGGGAACAGAAATAAAACTACCTGTTAAAAACATTGGTAGAACAATCCATGGAAATGTTCTTAGATCATTTTTAGAACAAAAAACGTATTGATGGTTAGTTATTACTCCACCACATGCATGTGATGTCACTAACAACGTCCGTAAATTGTCTGATTAATGTAGCTCAAATGATGAAGGTGCAACTATGTTTGGGAAACAACTAGCTTATCTGTTTCACTGACAATACATCGTACTATGGTGGTCAGTATCAGTGAGTTATGTCGCTGTATGCGAAACACAGCCCTGGTAATTAATAAGTGAAGCTGGTGCTGCTGTTTGTGGAGCTGTTTAATCATCCTCTGCTGAGAACTTGAGAGATAAAAAAAAAAAAAAAAAAAATGTGTTACTTACAAGTCTGGCGAGCAGTGGAAAACAATACATGAAAAATGATTCTACTAATAACAATAATGGATAACAAAATAAAATAATTAAATATAAAAATGTAAGTATCATTAGAATTACAACAACGTCAATTGACCATATTTTAGATATATCTTGAATTATTAGTTTAGTTTATCACACAATTAAATTGTATTACATTTTGTTAGAAATTTTAAGTCATATGTAATATTTTCACACATTATTTATGAACATAATGTTTCTAAGAATCACTCTCTAAGAAAAATAATAAAAAAATAATATATTTATAGATGTTTTCTTATTTTATTTAGAAGCAAGACAGAAAATGCCCGTGTATGTGTATTTAAAGGCATAACACACATTTGGTGTCCAAATTAAATTTGATTTTTTCCCCCTTCTAGATCAAATGATTAAATGTTGTCCTGGAGGTGATACAATGGTAAGGATGGATTACAGCTCCTGTGGAGATAAACAGCATCCTGTTCATAAAGTCCATGCTATCTGTACAAATATAATTCCAGACAGTAGTTTAAAATTTATAATAATGATAATAATAATAATAATAAAAAGTCAATAACAAATGAGTTTAACACCGAAGTCTGCAATCAATTTATTAACTTTAAAAAAAAAAAAAAAAAAATCTCCATTTAACTGACAACAGGGTTTTGTGGGCCTGGAAATGCAAAGTTTTGGAAAAAGGTAAAGTGTTTCAAAGGACAAACTTTTAAAATATTACATTAAAAATGCCCACTTTTTTTTCCCCTATTTTTTGCAGAATACAATTGACATTCAACAGCCAGATCAATTTACAGTTGACCATCTGGAAATGATCTCAAACCAACTCCTTGATGTACTTTGAGCGATCAGATTTAAACTGGCATGCATGGATTCTTACATTTAGAATTACAACCAGCTTTATTTATGTTCACATTGAGATCAGGGTACATCTTAAATGATATCTCACTTACATCATATGCGTTGCACAGGTTAAAGTCTTCACTGGGATCGGAGTTCTGCAAGACAGAAAGAGATGTTTAAAATCTAATTGTCTGCTGGTGAACTGACCAGAAATTTAGAGAGCTTTTACACTGGGCTCATTTGCTGTGGTCCGAGCACAAGCGTGATTGTTCCCGGCGCCGCCCGTAACGTTGGTGTGCTTTCACACTCAATAGTTGTATCAAACCCAGGTGCGTTTGCAGCCACCTTACGTAATCGGAAACGCACACAGAAAATGCCAGTGTGAAAGCCCCCAAAGTCAAGACCAGAGCACCCCTTCAATAATCACTGGTAATGAAAACCTGCTCTTAACAAGCAGAATCACTGAAGGATCCAGAGTTCAATCAACAATTAATCACATAATTATCTAAATAATTTCAACTGCTTCAGTGTTACTTTACCACTCTGTAGATTGGGAAATGGAAAAAAACTTTGTATAACTGTCATCATCTCACCCCAGAGTCCTTCATTGCAGATCTTCTGTTCATCCTTTTAGTAAGGCTGTAAGAAGAAAAATGCAAAAATCGGCACATTGACATAAAAATATATTAAAGCAATAAAGCCCCAAAAAGCCTGGGTTTGTTTGATTTATTGCTTTATTAATTGGTTATTCCATAGATGTAGCAAAGTTTCATAAAAGAAAACATATTAATACAAATATAAGTCTTTCACCAAACAAGGTAGTTTCTCAAAAACAGCTGTGATTGCGACAAAGTAGTTGCCAAGTAATACAGATACAGAAACAAAGACACAGTAGAAAACATGCTTTAAGACTTGGATGTTTATTTTTATAGATCATTAATTCGCCATTAATTGTGCAATTGCTGAAGAATGGATCGAATATGTTTGTGCTCCTCATGGCTGAAAGAGTGGTTTATGATTGCGCACAAGTGTGCTCCAGTCAAATTACTGCACGCGAAAAAAGTACTGCTCTAATATACACACATTCACACTTTTAGACACACAAAGATATCAATAACCAGCATATGAATCTCTACAATGGTGAAAATCAACAAAATGCTTAATGTTGCAATAAATGAAAAACTCACATAATACACATCACTGTTGAGGATCATATGAAATAATGAGATAGCACTCTTTTTTTTTTTTTAAGAATAAAGAAATTCAAAATAAGATCATACAATCATCAAATGCATAAGATGATTCCTAGTTCAAGATTTGCTTCAGCAATGCACAATGTTTGCTGTTAAACAGTAGTGCATTGGTTTGGAAGCAAAATTGTCAAAACTGTTAAAATGCTCAAGAGGCCAACTGGAGCAAATACTGACCACAATTATGGCGACAAAGTTTTTTTTTTTTCTTCCAATTAACTGACTTAAAGTCAGTTGTAGTTCTTATGTATCTCTTTTCTTCAGTGATGTTGATTGGTAACAGCAGGTCTTTATCACTAATGCACAATCTTCATTTAATTAGTCACTTAATTATTTTATTAATGTTAATACTTTGAGGACTTGGGATTTAACTTGATGATTGATTGTGACTTGGAAGGAATTACTTGATTTCTCCTCTGGTAAAATTAGCTGAGTTCAGGGGTGGAATAAACATATGGCAGGCCTTTTACTTTCTGAAACTTGGACTATCCACCTCTACCGAGAGGTATATGTCGAGAATGGAAGTGAATATCAAAAATCTTTTCAGTCATTTATGTGTGACTCGGTCTGAAAATTATCTGATCAAAATTTGAAAATAATTTATTATGATTTGTAGGAGGAGTAGCGAAAAATAAGTTTTTCATTCAATACGATATAGTGAACAGACACCATGTTGGAAAATTACAAATGAGAACTCATCATGTTCGGCATCCCAGCTAGAATTTTTTTTATTCTAAAAATTTTCTTAGAACATTACCATGATTGTTCTGAAAATGTTTTTTAGAGCGTAGTTTTATTTTTGTTCCCAGAACGTTCTCTCAAAAGATAGGATAACGTTCTCTAAAACATTCTAAAATGTTTAATAATAACATTATTAGAACATTATCCCCTACAATTCTAATTCAGATTTAAGCAGAGGTTTGGATGTTGATGTCTGCTTAAGAGTAATGGTTTGGTTTGATGTCACCATAATGGTGGTAAGTGTTTTAGTTTTAGGCTTTAGTTGTGCAATTTGGCACTTGACTTGTCAGTGTTGTTCTTTGACTGCTGTAATCTTTATTATAGCAAAAACAGCAAAAGCGCATGTGGTTAGATATTGTTTGTTGATGATTAATAGATCATCACATATGTAGTTTGGTGAACTTTTTTCACTCAATATAGTGTATGGTGTTAGCTTCATATTATTTGTTAAATTTATAAATATAAGGTGTTTTGCAAGAATCGTTATATCTCTTGTCTTTAAACTTCTGGGGTACTTCCTGCATATGGTGTAGATCAGTGGTTTTCAATCCTGTTCCTCGGAACCCACTGTTCTGCACATTTTGCATGTCTCCCTTATCTGACACACTCATTTGAGTCAATGGAGCTCTTTACTAATGAGCTGATGATCTGAATAAGGTGGGTAAGCTTGGGAGACACGCAAAATGTGAAGAGCTGTGGGTCCCCAGGGACAAGTTTGAAAACCACTGGTGTAGATGATACCTACCAATGTTTGTGCAGATTTGTCCAGTGGTTCAAAAGATAGCAGACAGGTGATTCAGTTGATTCTGACAATATTGACTTCCACAGATTTGGAATGATCCAAAAAATCCATAGACATCAAGGTCATAATTTTCTGACTGATTGTTCAGAAGTTATAAGCAAAAATGTGAATTTCTGGTGTCTCAACACCCAAATGTGGTCCTGTTCCCAACTTTGGCATGTACCCTCAGATCATGGTGTTTATGAAGTGTACCAAGTTTTGTGTCGATTTATGAAAGTTTGGCCGAGATAAGCCTATGAACCAATTTCAGGTTGTCCACTGTTAACTTCAAATCCTCATAACTTTTTTTAGACCAGTAGGTGCAAAAATTATATTCAGTCATTTCTATGTGTCTTGGTCCGAAGATTATGTGAGAAAATTTTGGGAACAATTAGGCCAAATTTGAAGGAGTAGCAAAAAAAATGAAAAATGTACTTCTCAAAATGGCTGCTACTGTAATGGGTAGAGACTTAATGAAAGGTATTGAATGTTATCTCCATGAAAAGTGTGATCAGGTGTACTAATTTTTATTTTTGTACAATTAAAGGTTCAAAACTTAAAACAATTTAAATGTTGAATATTTGAACTGCTGGTGGCACTATAAAGTTTGGTCTAGAGACCCCAAAGTTGGTCAGATCACTATTCTTGGCCATGACTACAAGTGTACCAAATTTCATCATTTCCCTATGTTCCCTTCATAGGGCTGCTATAGATTCCCATTGGCTAAGAAGAAGAAGAATAAATCCTACAGAAACAATAGGGGCTAAACCCCTTGGGGGTTGGCCCCTAAATAACCTTTGAAATGAGACTTAGGTCTCTGCAGAGCAAAATTGGGTGTTTATCACCATGTGGGTGTTTTCAAACTGCTGGGTGTTTCTGAATCATGCAATCTTAATGATCGCCCTTACCCAACCCCACCCTTAAACCTAACGTCACTATTACATCAACCAATCAGGTATCATGGTGTATAAACACCTTGATCTATTAACTCCCATTACTTTCCTGCAGAGACCTATACTTGTTTGAAATTGGTGGCTTACCAAGTGTACACTGATGCTCCTCCAAGTCCAAAAGCAACCCCACCAACAGCCACACCAACACCAAATGCTTTAAACCACAAAACCCATCTGACTGCTGAAATACAGAAGAAAAAAAAAACATAATTTGGTAGTTAAGACTAGATTAAGACAAAATTTACTGACAAAAAAGTAACCAGGTGTAGTAAAACTCACACATAACACATAAAGTCAGAGCATCAGAGTATTTCTCTCCATGTTTATTTCTGGACTTGCACTTGTATTCTCCACTGTGATCAGAGCTGATCTTTGAGATGTTGTAGATTCTTCCAGATCCTACAATCATTCTTCCTTTAAACCAGCTGAAGTCCAGAGCAGGTGGGTTTGAATCACTGCTACAGATCAGAGTCACTGACTCTCCCTCCACTATTACACCAGATCCATTTATGGACACTGAAACGTTCCTGGGAGGATCTAAACAGAAAAATTATATATGTCATTTACAATAAAAAAAAATAAAAATTGAGCAAAGATGATGATGTGTCGTCACAACCACACAGCAAAATCCCCAGTGTTAATTTAACACTCTGAGTGTGGACTCATATAAACACTGAAGCAGTGTTAAAAGTAACACTGAAGCAGAGTAGAAGTTAATGAGATAATTAAGAAGTTAATTGAGTTATGATTGACCATTATTGAAGACACCTGATGTTAACAAGCAGAATCACCAAACGAGAAAATCACAATTTGTGTGTCACCATTATAGTGGTCAGTGTTTGCTTTAGTTGGGATCTTGGCTTGTAACTTCTTAATTTTCAAATGTGTGTGTCAAGCCAAGAGCAAAAATCATCAGGTGGTGATAATTATGTTTAAAAATAACCGTTGCTTGATCTTAATCACTGAACTCATTTACAGTCTCTTCTCATTGATCATTACTGATTGTAACAGCATTGATTACACAATGAAATAATCTCTATTTTCTATACATTTTGTAGGCATCTCTTGTGATTCTGATGTTTTTATTTTTTATTAAAGAGTTTTAATTTTAGGAACACACAGATAACAAAAATCTGCATATTAATCTCAACAACGGTGACAAACAGCATATTCAGATAAACAGATCTACTCGGAACATCACAAAACTAGATACTAAAAATTCACATAAAAACAGAGAAAATAAAATATAGAATAAAAAGTTAAAAAGACAGCTCATAATTTATTCATGCAGCAATGCATGATGGGAGCCATGGATGAATTTTTATTGGCTACAACATGCTTTTTGATGGTCACCGTTGTTGTGAATGCTCATGCTGATTCATGATGTCTGTGTGTCTGGACTAAAGAATTCTCTCTTTATGTAGAACTAACTTTTAAAAACATGTCATATTATGGCAAAAATGCTGGATCACTTTTTTTTGTCTTTTTTTTTATTTTACTTTCAACACTGCTTCAGTGTTTAAATGTGTCCACACTCAGAGTGTTAAATTAACTGGGGATTTTGCTGTGCAGTTAAACCAGCAGTTGGGAATCTATGCCTCATGAGCCACACCTGGCCTTTGACAACCATCATGTGGCTCACAGTCTCTCACCCACACACAAATGATTGATAAAATGTATACACATTGATAAAGTTCAGCTTTCTGCAGAAAAAGCAGGACAAGTTACAAGCCCATTGTTGTACAGCCTGTAAAAGTTAAAGTTTAGAATATTAATATACTTAAAATAGTGATGGGCAAAGTGCGTGTTCAGTGCTGTCCACAATAGTGTTGCACGGTGCTTCGATACTTCAAAAGTATCGCGATTCTTGGAAATTAACAATGTCACGATTCCTAAATTTATTAGTATCGATACTTCAAAGAATGACTGTGTTCCAGATTTGTAAGAGACGTATTTCATGTTGGTGTGTGCAACGCACGGTTCCAGTGCCTCCCTATGGACGTCTGTGTTTTTTCTCCTCATGCAAGCAGCAAAAAAGCACTACAGTGATTTGTTTGGTCAGACAGTTCAAATATAATATTCACATTAATCAGGGATTAAACGTGGAGTTATGTTCTATATGCTAAATATGAGCGTATCTGCACAGCACCTATAACTGCGCTTTGTATCTGCTGATTGCTGATCGAGATTTACATGCTTGGCTCACTGACCCTGTATACTCATTCATTTCATTCACGAATGAGATGTATCAGTTCATTCAACTCATTCACGAATGAGAAGATCTCTCCATCTTGTTCAGTGAAGGGCGGATTCGTTCACTACATTCAACAAATCACATGCTCCGTCACATCTTGAGTAACTCTTTGACAGGATGGAACAGTTCACTGAGCTGTTCACGAGCAGCGCATGCGCTGCTGTGGAGGGAGGAACTGCAGTGAACAAGAAATATGACTCTAGTAGCAACGTATCTCCCATGATGTCCCCGATGCGCGGGTCTGGGTGGGTAAAGAAATGTTACTTTATTTGCGGGCTGGGGCGGGCCAAATAATTTAATAAAAGCGGGACCCGTGGGTTGGAAAAAAAACGAACCGCGCATCACTAGGCTGCATGTGCGAGCATGAGTGATACTCTGGCCGCCGGGCCACGACTGGTAGAAAAAGATGACGCTCACTAAAGATGAGGCTCATTAAGGCTCACTGGCTGAGTTTTCTCCTCTGAAAGAAAAGCTTGCACAACTGACAGAATAAGTTACAATATCTGAGATATTGCTGCTAATTTTTTTTTTTTTTTTTGAATGCCATTGCTTAAATTGATATTATATATCTTTTGACATTTAATCTTCTGACTTCAGAAACATTTTTAATATAATCGCTGTTCATATTTTTATTAAAAGTTCAGAATCAAGATACATTTATTACTCGTATGTTTCGTATGATAGCTGAGATAATGCTGCTAAATTTATTCTTTCTTTACCTTGAATGTCATTGCTCTATTTTATTTTTTATATTTTGACATTTCATATTTTGTTCAAATGTTTAATATATCTTATGTTCATATATTCATTTATTAGTGTGTTATATGATTAGAATTTTGTCCCGGTTTTAAAATAAAGCACAGCAATGATATTTGAGTGTATTTTCCCTTTTTAGGAAAAGTATCGGAAAAGTATCGAAATCGAAATCGCAATTATTGACTAGGTATCGTATCAAAACAATAATTTTGGTATCGTGACAACACTAGTCCACAAGTGTCACAACAAATAAAATGTGACTGGGCTGAAACATTATTTTACTGAAACTTGTGCCCCACTCTGCCAGGGATATTTTTATAATTTACACATAATCCGCTGAGCTTTCAGTGGGCGAGACTGGTTGAACTTGTTAATAATGAAACATGGATGAATAATAATTTGAGTTAAACCATCATTAACTCACACATGATATTTAAAATCACAACGTCAGAGTTTTTCTCTCCATGTTTATTTCTCGATTTGCACTTGTATTCTCCACTGTGATCAGAACTGATCTTTGACATGTTGTAGTTTCTTTCAGATCCTACAAACATTTCTCCTTTAAACCAGCTGATTTCTGCAGGAGGGTTTGAATCACTGCTGCAGCTCAGAGTCACTGAATCTCCCTCCACTATTTCACCAGATGGACTGATGGACACCACTGCATTTCTTGGAGCATCTAAAATAGAAAGAATTAAATGTTTTATTAACAGTGATAAAACATAATGTAACTAGTGAAGTCAAGTCTGCTATTATTGTCAATTCTTTAACATGTACAATACATACATACAGAGAATTGAAATTGCGTTACTCTCAGACTCATGGTACATACAGATAACAATAGCAGTACAGCCTAAAAATACAGATAGATACAGATAAAATCTAAAATCTAAAATACAACTATACAAATAAGGGCATGTAAAAATAAAAAATAAAAATAAAGTTGAATAAAGTAGCGCAAGGTGAATGGCAGTAGGTGAGTGCAACCACTGAGGTTTGTAAGCTTATTCAGCTTATTCAGTCTGATTAAAGTGACAAAGGGCTCAGAGAGCACTGAAGGAAAGAGAAACACCAGATCTACAACTGAATTCAGCTACAGCCTTAGATGAAATCAACTGAAATAAAAATAAATATATCAAATCTCTCAAAATTTGTTTAAACAACTCCTAAAACAGCTTCACCAGATTCACATTACTGACCAGATTGACTTTATTTCTGTCGGATGTCTACAGAAGATCTTATTGTGAGTTACAGGGGTTTAGGTGTTCTTTTTTTACACTACCATGATGGAGATCAGTGTTCACTTTAGTTGGGCTCTTCAACCATGATTTTTCAACGCTGTTTTTTTTTTTTTTTGGACTGTTGTAACAATATGTCTTAGAACTTGCTATAGCAAAAAAAAAAAAAGCAATCAGCATTAAAAAACATTATTTGCTATTACTGGTTATAGATTGATAAGTCCAACCATACTCTGACTTCTAACCTAATCCTATCGTCCTTCTCTGAATATTAATTCTAGAGCAAAAGAAAGAATACTGAGACACAAAAGACTGTTAAGAAAATATCACTCATTAAAAAAAAATAATTTGTTGAAATGAGTCAAGTATTAGCCTACGAGTCACCAAGATGACAATCCACAAAATAAATAAACATATTCGTTCAGAAAGTTCTGAACATCACAAAACAAGGCTACTAAAACTAATAAGATATTTTGATTTCTGATCTGACAGAAGTCAAGTCAGTCTGGTTAGTAATGAGTGAAGCTGGTAAAGCTGTTTGTTGAGTTGTTCAAAACTTCAGTTGATTTCATCTAAGGCTGTGGCTGAAGTCAGTTGAAGTTCTTGTGTGTCTTGTTTCTCTTTTCTTCAGTTCAATCATTCCCAGAATGAAGTATGTTTCTGTCAATGTTTCTGTTTGTTAATAGCAGGTGTTCATCACTAATGCTCAATCATCAATTAATCACAGAATTATCTCATTAACTTCACTGATTCAGTGTTACTCTAACACTCTGTAGTGTGTACACAGAGGTGGAGAGTCCAGGGGTCAGAAAGTAAAAGTCCTGCCACATTTTTGCTCCACCCATGAACTCAGCAGCTGATTTCACCAGAGGAGGAAACAAGTCATTCCTTCCAAGTCACAAACTAGTCTCAACTCAAATCCCAAGTCCTCAAAGAGTTAAAGTCAATGAGATAATTAAGAGACTAATTAAATGATGATTGTGCATTGGTGATGAACACCTGCTGTTATTGGGCGTTACAGAGGATCAGATGCTGATGTTTTATTGGTTAAAATTATGCCACCATCATGGAGATCAGTGTTTGCTTTAGTTGGGCTCTTGACCCTTTTAATAATTCAAAGTAATTTGCTTTTAAACACTTGCGGTTGTGTTACGTAGTAAACATTAACACATTGCTGAATTAAAAGCTTGAAGTAGAAAATTTAATTGCCCTTTTTTCATCTAAAACATTTTAATTAACTTCATGAAGGTGTCTCTCTTTGGTTTGTTAAATTATGTTCAGCAATTACTGAACTACAAAAAAGTCCTATTAAACAAATATTATTGTAATGCTTAAATATTGGGGGAAAAAATTGTACAGGCTCGGGATTTTAGACATGAGCACTTATCATATGATCCTCAACAGTGGTTACAATAATTATTCATGCTACAGTGCATAATCAGAGTTTTTACTATGGTGTTACCCAGCATGCACTTCAGCTTGAAGCGTTTTGTTGATTGTCACCATTGTTGAGATTCATATGCTGGGTCATGATGTCTGTGCGTCTTATTAGGAAAAGATTTCGAAAAATGTATATTTATTACATACATTAGGAAATGTATTCATTATAGTGATTAAACTAACGGTTCCACAAGGTAGGTTATTTAAAAACTGAACATTTGTTAATAATAAATACATAAAATTGTTTTGGAAATAAACAGGCTGATGCCTAATAATTACTTCATCATGTAAAACCGGCTAGTAACGGTTTTCTGCACAGCACTGATCACACTGTTTTATAACAGCACATGTACTTTTACAGAGAAATATCTAACATAAGAAACCAAAGGTCAAGAGCCCAACTGAAGCAAACACTGATCTCCATGATGGTGGCATAATTTTAACCAATAAAACATCAGCATCTGATCCTCTGTAACGCCCAATAACAGCAGGTGTTCATCACCAATGCACAATCATCATTTAATTAGTCTCTTAATTATCTCATTGACTTTAACTCTTTGAGGACTTGGGATTTGAGTTGAGACTAGTTTGTGACTTGAAAGGAATGACTTGTTTCCTCCTCTGGTGAAATCAGCTGCTGAGTTCATGGGTGGAGCAAAAATGTGGCAGGACTTTTACTTTCTGACCCCTGGACTCTCCACCTCTGTGTGTACACATTATAAGTGTTAATTTAAAACTGAGGATTTTGTTGTGGGGTTTAAAGGGTAAAAGATTTAAGATATAATTTAACAGTAATAAACTGTAATTAATTACGTGGTTCACATGAGATGATTGACAGCTTTACAAACTAATGATATCGCACTGATGTCATAGACGACGCAAATCAATAAGAGGAGAGTAATCGTTAGCTCTGTTAGCTGTTTGAGCTCTTCAGATAGCATAAATAAGTGTAAAATGAATAGAAATGTTATTCTGTATGACGAAATATTTTACAAACATGTCATAAAATTATTATCTCTTCAAATGTGCGCACCATTGGACTATAGCCCTGGCGGATCGTGAATATTGTATGAATACGAAGACAAATAAACAGGAGATGAGATGAATAGCTGCTGTATGAGTGATGATTTCTATTCAAAATAACAAACGTTATTATTATTATTATTAATTGCCGGATATCCATTTTTGAATCTTGATGCAGTCTGTTGCGTTTCGTTAATTTTGAACGAACCTTTAATATGACTCAGGACTATCGAGTTGTCTCAGAGAGTGATTCGTTCATTTTGTGTTGACCGCACATGCGCATTACACAACATATGGGTTCTGAATCGACAGGTGAGGTCCGAGTCTTTTATTCTTCCTGTCAGTCCCATAGAGACGGGAAGAGAAAAGATTCGAGATTCGAGACTCAAAGATCAGAGTCAGTAAAATGATCCGAACTTCCCACACTACTGGCAACACCGCAAGCAATTGGTCAACACTGACGAGTAGCAGCGCAATATGAAAGACTTCATCTTTAACAACAAACAACCTATGAAACTAATAATGAACAATATAAAACTAAAACGACATAAGCTTAAAGGCGCAATATGTAATATTTCTGCTTTAAAAATAGCAGAAATCACTATATCTATGTTATATATATTTTTTAGTTGTGTACTTACATCATCCCGACAGTTTCCACGAACTTTCAAATCCGGAGAAAATTATAGTTTAATGAGAAGACACGGCACGTTTCTTTATATCTACATATACATTTACTTTTACATTTACTTTACATATACTTTTATGTCTACATATATCTATCCGTATATTTTGTGAAACGATGATGTCTTGTGTAAAACGCAGATGGACTAGCTCTCATGTAAATCTACATTTGTTCTATATCTAGCTGAATAAAGTAGCTTCAAATGCAGTTCTCTAACTTGTTCGATATCATAGTATAACGTAATTATAATTATTAACGAAAGGCGGTCGTGTTTTTAACATATATTACTACTAGTTTGATGGAATATTGATTTGATAGGGGTCTCATAATTCATATAGACGGTTTCATCTGGCGCACGGTCGTGTATATCGGTCTGGCTGCGGTGCCTTCTACAAACGCAGTTAAAGTTAAGGTGATGAGTAGACTGAAGTTGGGCTTAGGTGTTTGTGCTGCGGGGTGTGTTTCCCATACATTTATTTATTTTTGGAGACTCGCCACAATTTTAAAACTGATCTTTTTTCAAAAAGGCTTCAATGAATAAACATGAGTAACGTTACTTACTGCACTTTTCATAATAATAATTCCTTACATTTATATGTTTAAATATCAAAGTGAGGCACAGGTGTTTTTATATTGTTGTATTTCTGAAGGAAGACTTGCATGTTATATGCCTGATAGCGTGTGAGCGTACCAGCTCTGCTTCGTTTACAGCTGTTACTGGAGAAACCTCTATTTTAAGTCCGCCTGATCCACGCAGCAAACATTTTGTTTGTTATCAAAAAATATCTACTCTAGAGGGACTTGGCTGATGTTATTGATTCTATTTGGAAGTCTACCAGAAGTTAAGTTAGGTCCACAAAAGCGCTCATGCGCAGTAACGTTTGTTTATGTTGTTGCCGTTGAAACCGTCTCTCAGTTCGAAAAGACGTGATTGTCAAAATACTAAGTTAGAATGAGTGAGGAATGATAGGGAGCGACAGAGTGCGTGTTCCAATGAACAACAACTCCCATGAGCCTTACGCTCTTTCCCGACGTCATCAAAGTACGTCTTATGTTATTATTTTGATTGAGTGACCCCTGGTGGCCAAAAATTCCATACTGCGCGTTTAATTTAAAATGTCATAGGAACTGTATTTAGAGGTGGATAAACTCAATTTAGAGGTGAATAAACGCACTTTGGAGGTGAGTAAACGCTATTTCCGAATTTTGGGAGGTGCGTAAACTGCGTTTACGTGCGTTTAGCCTCCACTACATCCCTGCTTACGGGCAACCCTGCTGCCAGTAAATGACTGTTATTTAACTGCACAAATTTTTACAGTGTAGCAGTGTTCACTTACACGTCACATTCAGCATCACAGCATCAGAGTATTTCTCTCCATGTTTGTTGCTGGACTTGCACTTGTATTCTCCACTGTGATCAGAGCTGATCTTTGAGATGCTGTAGGTTCTTCCAGATCCTAATATTCTTCCTCCTTTAAACCAGCTGATTTCTGCAGGAGGATTTGAATCACTGCTGCAGCTCAGAGTCACTGAATCTCCCTCCACTATTTCACCAGATGGACTGATGGACACTGAGACATTCCTAGGAGGGTCTAAAACAGGAAAATCATAGATATAAATCACAGGCAGAAATCATTTGAGATAAAAAAAAAAAAAAAATGTTTATATGATGTGTTGTTACAACCAGTTAAATTATCATTAACTCACACATGACATTTAAAGTCACAGCTTCAGAGTCTTTCTCTCCATGTTCATTATTGGACTTGCACTTGTATTCTCCACTGTTATCAGAGCTGATCTTTGAGATGCTGTAGATTCTTCCAGATCCTACAAACATTCCTTCTTTAAACCAGCTCATTTCTGGAGGAGGGTTTGAATCACTGCTGCAGATCAGAGTCACTGAATCTCCCTCCACTATTTCACCAGATGGACTGATGATGGACACTGAGACGCTACTGGGTTCAACTAAATAAAAAATAAAATAAAAACTTACAAAAACTTTATTATTAATATTATTATTATTATTTATAAATGCATGTCTGAGCTGAGACGTGAAGATGTCCACACTATTGCTCCTATAATCAAAATTTATTAATTTTATTTTTCATTTTATCTGACTCAGTCAGACATTGGTAGGTTAGTGTAAAAAAAGCCAGGCAATTTTCTAGACACTTTTTGTTATTATTGTTGTTACTGCATTATTTGAATATCAGTTTTGATTACTTTATTTCATAATGAGGAGTTTATGCTGTCAATATCATCTGGCATTTTTTACTGTGATCAATATTCAGACATACAGTACATGTAACATTTAGCTCCACTACTGGTGATGTAAGATTGTGTCCCTGTACACCACAGCTGTATCTGCCTGCATCCTCTCTTCTGACTGACTGCAGCAGGAGTTGATTGTTTCTGTCTCTTCTCTCAGTTAATGGCTGTGAGTTTCTGAACCAAATGAATGTTGCTCTGTCAGTCAGATCACAGCTGCTTTTACATGTCAGACTGACATTATGACCCTCTTTCACTGTCTCAGGAGACTCCACCTGAAGATCTGAACACAACACACACATTTTATCTAATGCTACTTTCATGCACTGAATATTATTCAACAAAATGCACAGAAGAAGAGTGAAACTTCATCAAAGTCACCTGTGACAGTAAGAGACACTCCTGGTTTACCAATCCATTTATCCAATTCGGTTATGAATCTGAAATAGTAATTTTGTGAATCCTTCTGTGTCACATGACTCAGTCTGATGGTACAGTTATTCTGTTTATCTCCCAGATACTGAAGCCTCTGACTGTATTCAGGGTCCTCAGACAGATTTGTATACTCTTCACCAACTTTTACAGAGTTTTTGGCCCAGAACACTTTCTTGATCTGATGTCCAGTAGGGTA
Organism: Carassius auratus; assembly: GCF_003368295.1. Lineage (NCBI taxonomy): Eukaryota > Metazoa > Chordata > Actinopteri > Cypriniformes > Cyprinidae > Carassius > Carassius auratus. The sequence continues at coordinate 345,768 of NW_020525600.1, read as the reverse complement.
TGTATAAGCGCAGTAGATTGTCACTGATGAGTTCTTTAGTGCACAGATCTGTGAATTACTATAACTCACACCCCAATCAGCACTAGAAACCTCTGAAACACAGACATAATAATAATGCAAATGTTTTGTGAGTAACACCAGGGGCCCGTTTCAATAAGGAGTTCAACCAACTCTTGAGTTTAAGCTTGAACTCTGAGTTGACTTACCCTGAGATTAACTTCTGAGTTTTCGGTTTCAGAAAAACTGAAATTATTTAGTTCAGTAATCTCTAAGTAGGATGTCACTGAGTTTGGCGTGTGCATCATGTCTATGAGAAGTTCATGGATGTAGGCTCAAAGGCTTTACAAACATTTCACATATTAAAAATAATTCAGTGTCTATTTCAATACACATAAGATTTTTCCACATAATCTAATGCTCTTCTCACAAAATAAAATATTCTAGGGATGCACAATAAATATCGCACAATATTTAATGTGCATCTCTACACGTGCGTGCTTTCACGTGGATCAGCATTTACTACACAGAGCCATTGTTCTCTGACAAGCTGTGCAAAATCACAATCACATTTTGCACGATTCTTGCTTCTGCATGCTTCCATTCCATACAGTAGGCTAATTCGTTTTATTTTCAAAAAGTTGTGATGGTGGGAATATGTGTGTCATCAATGCATCCAACCACACAGGAAATCCTGAAGAAAATAATAATTGTTGGGTTACTTCAAGAGGTCACAGCAAGGTGTTATCAAGTGAATGTCATTTATCAGATTAGCCTCATTTAAATGATTTCTACACCACTGTCAGGAGGGTCCAGTGAAACTCCTTTTTGATGCATTTGTGCCAGGAAAAAAAAACAAAAAAATTCAGAAAGAGCATAAGAGAGACACACTCATATTTATTTTATTTATTTTTTTACCGCTCTGCATACAGCGGCCTTACTAATGTGCTCTGCATCACTGATATAAAAAAAAAAAAAAAAAAAAAAAAAAAAACTACTATTAAAAACTTATTTCGTTCAAATAAATATGCATGTCAATATGGCTAAAAAATAAATAAAAAATGTATGCAGACTTCTCGTCTACAGAATTCTGTATAAAAGGAGATGTCATTATTATCACTTTGATTGTGTCTACCCACAGCAAAAAACAGAGAGTTAAATCTGGTGGGAGTACATGTGAGACCACACTCAAGAATGTGAAAGTGTTAAAATAGGAGCGTTAAATTAACACTGAAGCAGAGTTAAAGTTAATGAGATAATTAAGTGATTACTTAAGTGATTATTGACCATTATTGACAAGACTTGATGTTAACAAGCAGAATCAACAAAGACGAGAAAATCTATATTTTTTTGTCACCATTAAAGTGGTCAGTGTTTGCTTTAGTTGGTCTCTTGACTTTTGAAATTTTGAAGTCAGCTTTTGTAAAATGCATCCAGATGTGGCATAAATGATCATGGTGACAAAACCAAGTATAATCCCAGCCACTTGCTTCAGCCTGAAATCTTCCAAACTAAACGTGAATATAAAACCCACTGCTGTTAATAAGGAGAATTACTAAAAAAAAAAAAGAGACACAAGAACTACAACTGACTTCAGCCACAGCCTTAGATTAAATCAACTAAAATAAAACAGCAGGGGATGATTAAACAACTCCACAAACAGCATTACCAACTTCTCCCTTTACTACCAGACTGACTTTATTTTTGTCAGTTCTTATTGAGAATTTACAGGGGTTTGTGTTTTTATATTTTATTGAAGTTACCATTATGGTGATTAGTGTTTAATTTTGCTCTTGAATGGTCTTGGTCTTGAACTTTGTTTTGGAGTATTGGCTTTAAATACATTTCTACATAATGCTGTAGGCTTCCACAAAACAAAATGTTGAAAGAAACAAAAATGCTCCAGTAGGGGACAGTGTTGGTTTGCGGTTCAATTATTAGCCAGATAGTGAATCTGGAGTTTTGCAGGACTATAAAGACCTGTAAAAGATAACATAAACTCAGACACTTCTACAAGTGCTGAACTATTTCTACTGAAGAAAATAAGAAGATAAGTGTTGAAAAAGAGCAGAAATTAGATATTTGCAATGATGGATGCTTCACAAATAATGAAATTTAAATAACTACACTGAAAAGTAAATATAGAGCAAAGTGTCTCTGTAACAGCAGTGGCTCACCGTAAAAAATGAGCAGAAAGATCAGAGGAAGAGAAGCCATACCGATTGACATCATCATAGCAACACCTAAAACAACCAATAAACAAACAGTTACTGCACCTACAATTAAAATATATATATCTATGTCTTAACAGATTTAAAGGGGCCATATCATAGACTTTATTATTATTATTATTATTTATTTATTTATTTTATTTCGTACAAATGTTATTGATGAAGTGATCAACATTTTGTATCAAATCAAATTTTGGGTCAAATTTGTTCACCTCCCATTATCATAATTTTTATATAAATAAGAACATAAAAATCATGTCAAGTGATTACTGTGTGGCTCGGTCCAGTGATCATCTCAGCCAATTATGTTTTAAATTTTAGCAAACATAAAAAAGGAGCAGTGAAAAAAAATTAAATACAGTACATTTGGTGATAACGGTAATGGATTTTTCTCTAGGGTTCAATAGTTATAACCAAAAGAAAAATTAATATTTGAACTGGTGGTGGCACTATAGAGTTGCCTCTAGACACCACAAATTTGATCAGTTTACTGTTAAGTAGCATCAAAAATTTGCTAGTTTTCATCCATTTTCTATGTACCATTCATAGGACTGCAATAAGATTCCCGTTTGGGAAGAAGAAGAATCTAGAATAGAATTAACCATTACAACAGATGCCACAGCACCTTCGTATACACTTATAATATATAACTTTGTATAGCAAATGTAACTATCAAACAAAAATAATACTATTGAAAATGTAACAAAAAAGAAGAAGAAGAAGAACTCACTTTCTTAGTGCTCCTCAAAATTCCCCAAAAATAGGCTGCGTAATTGTAACACTGGATGAATTCTTCACCTACAGTATTCACGTCCACTTTTGCCAGGACCTCAGTGTGCGTGTCTTCGTGTGTGTGTGTGTGTGTGTGTGTGTATGTGTGTGTGACTGTGTGTGTGTGTGTGTGGCAGAACATCAGGTCACAGTAAGCCTTCTCTGGGTTATATTCAAGCACAGATGCAATTTATTACGTTGAATTGTTAAGAAGGATCTTTTAAGCAGATAGTGTTCTCATTTTATGTTGCCATTGTGGACTACTATAATAATAATAATAATAATAATAATACAATTAATAAAATAACGAATGCAGTAAACTAACAAAATATTGATAAAAAATAATTATAATGGTAATAAACAGTTTTAACAATTTAAAATATGTGTTTAAACTTTTAACAGTAAAGTTTAAAAATACGAACACAACTTATTTTGGGAATATTTTGGGAATATTTTGGGAATATTGGTTATATTGTTTTCTGTTGATGAAAGAAGTAACCGTAGACGATAGCTCTGCCCTAAACGAAAAAAAAAGTTAGAGAAAAGGGGGCGAGATGTTTTGCAGAAAGCTCTGGAAAAGCTATGTGAGTGAAAAAAATAACCAAAATAAAACCTTAATCTAATTTGGAAGTTAATAAATACCTGCTGTAAAAAGTTGACTTAATTTTCAACTGCATCACAAATGGATAGCATCACATTAGCCCTCTTGTTTCGCAAAGGGATCGATGAGTTTTATTGAGGCAATGTATTATATGAACCATGAAATAAACATATATAATATATTTTGTGTGGTATTCAAATTGTCTGTGATGTAAGATACTGATTTTGTGATGGCAAATGTTTAAATAAGTGTTTAGTGAATAATGTTGGATGCAAATTCATCTAAAGGTTGTAATAACTGTTGCAAATGTATCATATTAAGAGTTCTTTTTATACATCATAAGACACAATAGACCAAACTGAGCCTTTAAGCACTCACATATTTGATTGACTGAGTGTTCATGCTATACAAACTGATACTATGTTTCACAGTTTTCAGAACTGGTCCATAACAATATTTTATGTGAACATTGAACGTTGTATTCTGTTTTTTAAGTGTGCTTTGAATTGAGGTTAAATTGTTGTTTTGTGGATTCTTTTCCTAATTGTGAGTAGGATACCTACCTGAGTATTCCAGTGTATATTAGAGTGGCACGATTCCGAACTGTTAAAATAACCTTCGGGGGAAAAATAATACATATTTAGTTATACAATTTCCCTTAAACACTTTATTTTGCATTTCCATTGGATTGTAAATTATTTTCTTTATAGTGTCTGCTTTGATTTTTTATATCTTAATTTGGCAGTTGTTTCCCTCTTATTTCAGTTTTTGTTTCATTCTAAAATATATAACTTTCCAAAGCTTCAGTTTCAATAGCAAAATTATATTAGCTATTTTCATATTGTTGTTTTCACAGACGAATGTGTACATAGAAAATGTGAAATACTTTAACTCAAGACTGCATGTGTTTCTGCCTTCTGTGATACCTTCATCTTCAGATGGCCCTGTAATTTAGTAGATGCACAAAGAAAGTGTTACTTACCTGTCTTTGTGAACAGGTGTTATGTATGTCATAAAAATGTTCAATCTAATTTTATCTGATTTAAGGTCCTCGGCAATCCAGTTGCCTGTGGTAGACACCCATCCAAGAGGTAATCACTGCAATGTGACCCTAGACCACCCAACCAGCCTTAAGTTGCTGGGGTGTATTTCTAGTAATAGCCTAAAAAAAAAAAACATTATATGTGTCAAATCATTGGTTTACGTTTTATGCCAAAAATCATTAGGATCATATGTAAAAATCATGTTCCATGAATATGTTTTGTAAGTGTTTTAATATATACCATGGGTTGTTCTAACAAAGTTTTTAGTGGGTAGTTTCATCTTTGTTGCCAGAGCGTTCTCTAAAAACAATCTAAAAATGTTTATTAATAACATTTTTAGAACATTATGACCTACCATTCTAATTTAGATTTAAGCAGAAGTGTAGATGTTGATGTTGATGTCTGTTTAAAAGTAATAGTTTGGTTTGATGTCACCATAATGGTGTTAAGTGTTGGCTTTAGTTGTGTATTTCGACACTTGACTTGTCAGTGTTGTTTTTTAACTATAATATTTGTTATGATAAAACAGCAAATGAACGCATGGCTAAATGATACTGATTTTTTGCTGACAAAACGTCAGCACGTGTGTTGTAACATGTTAAGTTTTTTTGCTGCAGTGCATTATGGGTACATCATACAAAACTCATCAATTGCTCCTGGAATGCGTTGTGGTATGAAGCATTTCACCATTGTTGAGATTCGTACACTAATTATTGAGGTCTCTGTGTGTCTATATATTATGTGGTTCATGAACAATGTATTTTAAAAAGAGACACAAATACATAGGATATAAATCTGCAGGATTATATTGCAACACATTTTCCATAGTAACTAATATTCATTTATTAGCAGATATTAGACTCCAGATAAAAGTAGTTAATCAGTTCATTACATGATTACATTTTTGACACCAGCAAGTATACAATGTCACCTGCTGGCAATGTTATCTGACTGTTTGTGGCGTAACAAATATAGTGACACCAGTTAAGCAAAAAGTTACATTGAAAAGAGTCATACTGCCTAAGTACTGATCCCCATAATGGTGACATCAAACTAAGCTATTATTTTCAGTAAATCATCAAACCCTCTGTTAATCTCAATAAGAACTTTTCTACATTTATGACAGAAATAAAGTCAATCTTGTTTATAATAAGTGAAGTTGGTAATACTGTTTTTGGATATATTTACGCTGGAGTTTGACATCAAACAAAGGTTGTGTTTAAACTTTCAACCAACATCTGACATCTGAGCAATGTCAGTCCACATCTAGTGTAATGGGAAGCTTCATTAGAATGTTAGAGGATCATGTTGTAACAATGTTATCAATATACATTTTTAGAAAGTTTTTAGAGAATATTATCACACCTTTTTAATAGAACATTCTTGGAACTAAAATTAAACTTGACACTGAAAACATTCCCAGAACATTACACATTTATATGTGGGAATGTACATCGTTAAGAATTAATTTTTGGACAACTTAAAGGCGGTTTTCTCAGTATTTAGATTTTTCTGCACCCTCATATTCTAGATTTTCAAATAGTTGTATCTCTGCCAAATATTGACCAATCATAATAACCATGCATCAATGGAAATCTTATTTATTCAGTATTAGATGATGTATACATTTAATTTATTAATTAAGGGCACCTATCACTTCCAAAGTGTGTGTGCTATAATTCAGTGTTTCCATAGATGTGCAATATTAAGATAACATTACCAAGTTACTTGTTGCAGTAATAAGACAGAGTCAACATCTGTCACAGCAGAGCAACTCCTAAAAAAATAAACATGCATTAAGACCTAAAAGATTTTGTTAAATATATTCAAATGGGATGACTTGTAGCTAACTGTATTTTCATATTAATTACTAAAAGCATGAATGTATACAAAAATAAAGCAGAAACAGAGATCCTTTTAAAATTAAAGCCATACTGTGTCCTGACTTTTGATGGTTAATAGCAGAACAAGTAGTAGCAGGTTTTTAAGACATTCAGCCTAAGATTATAGCTATCCAATCAATGAAGACACCTCAGTTATATTAGTCCAATTCATTATTTAATTTGAAGTAAGTTTTAATTATTTAAAATAGCGATCAGTGTTTGATTTAGTTGGACTCTTGCCCGTGATGTTTTTTCTCTAGTTGCTCTAATTGTAAGAGTAATTTACGTGGTGAAGTAAACATCTGATTCACTTGTTTCGTCCAGTGTCTAATCTTTGATTATGAGTGAAGTGTTATTTAGTGTTGATTCACCGTTGGTCTGTTATAGCAATTGAACATGCCAAACTTGTATTTTCAGTAGTGCTGTCAAAATTAGCGCGTTAACGCATTCGATTAATTTGAAATATTTAACGCGTTAAAAAAAATAACGCAATTAACGCGGTTGCAGTTTTTTTTATTTCCAGTTGTGGCCTATGTGTGTTCAACGTGCAAAGAAATATGGATAAGACCAAGGAAGGACTTTTAGACGGAAAGTTTCAGTATAAAACTCTGCCGGATTACTCTTCAGTCTGCCACAAGAAACATTACTCTTCATTTAGCCTGCCACAAGAAACAGCAACATTAAAATCATGATCTCAAATGTCATTGTTTAAAAAACAAAAAAACAATGACTGTTGTAACAGTGCGTAAATCAGACCTTTCTGTAACGCTAACGTTAATAAGCTTACACGAAAATAACGAAATAATTGTGTAGCGGAGTATTTTTTGTACACAGTGCCGCGAACTGTCAATCTCTCCTGTGCGCGTGCATCACTGTCCTCGCAGCTGCAGCAACTTGCGCTCTCTCTCTTCATCAAGATTTAAAACAAAAAGGGGACAAAAATATCATATTGTCTTTGTGCATAGGCTATAGATTAATTAGATAAATGAATATCTAAATTTGTGCCTTGCCGTCTACGGTATTGTTTTAGAACTTATAAAAAAGATGCTGCAGCCAATGAGCAGCCAGCGGGGGCTGCAGGACGACTCAACCTCCGCGGACATTTTTAAATGTTTATCAGACAATTAATACTCAAGATTTCCGGGACAATTAGGGCCAGATTCGGGAGTCGGGACAACAGTTTAGATTTCGGGACTGTCCCGAATTTGGTGAGGTGTCAGTCAGCGAATCATCTGATTCTGGTCTTGTTCTTGCAGTATTCAGAGTATGAAGCCAAGAAAACATATTAAGTGTTGTTGTTAACTGTATTTGATTTTTAACCGAACGTTGTGTACACTCATAACGAGTTTCACACACCTTCTCCGGCCACGTTGAGTTGTTGACACTTAACAGTGGGAAAAGCGACACATGCGCTATTCACTTGTATAACTTAAGGGTGAATGGGTAATGTAGTTTCTGCTCTCGGTGGGATGAATTAGGAAACTTGCATTGTGAAGGGCGCTCTGAAAATCGGCAGTGCAGGTAAAAGATTAAAACCTCTATTAAAACAGATGTCCAAATGAGCGTACCGGTACGCTACAAGCACGTTCTGGGCGCACGGAGAGGTGGCGGTACGCTCAAGAGCTATATTTGGAAGTGGCAGTACTCTGTAACGGTGCATACCGGCCCACTTAAAGCACTGGCAATGACTATACTTTGGAATTTTTTTGCAGTCCACTTAGAATTCAACATGGAAATCATTTTTGTTTTTTATTGGCATTGATTGTTTTGAAATTCAAATGATACTTACATGCCTGTGTTTTTATTTCTGTAATAAATATGGCTTTCAAGCCAAAAGTTAATTTGGAGGATATTGATGGTTTATTGCAGGTATGTTGTTTACATGAGAAAATCTGTGTTACAAGTTAAACAAAAATTCCAATAAACAATCATATTTTGAATTTAAATAGTTTATTTGTCTTGAGTTTGCATTAATTATTTACATTTTACATTTACATATCCAAAAAGTTTCAGTCTTTTAATTGCGATTAATCGCGATTAATCGCGATTAATTTTAAAAAAATGTGCGATTAATTAGTTAATTTTTTTTAATCGATTGACAGCACTAATTTTCAGACAGTAAATACATTTGTATTTAACATTTCAGACAGCTTGTGAAGGCAGCAGAGGTGGAGAGTCCAGGGGTCAGAAAGTAAAAGTCCTGCCACATTTTTGCTCCACCCATGAACTCAGCAGCTGATTTCACCAGAGGAGGAATCAAGTCATTCCTTTCAAGTCACAAACTAGTCTCAACTCAAATCCCAAGTCCTCAAAGAGTTAAAGTCAATGAGATAATTAAGAGACTAATTAAATGATGATTGAGCATTGGTGATGAACACCTGCTGTTATTGTGCGTTACAGAGGATCAGATGCTGATGTTTTATTGGTTAAAATTATGCCACCATCATGGAGATCAGTGTTTGCTTCAGTTGGGCTCTTGACCTTTGGTTTCTTATGTTAGATATTTATCTGTAAAAGTACATGTGCTGTTATAAAACAGTGCGATCAGTGCTGTGCAGAAAACCGTTACTAGCTGCTTTTACATGATGAAGTAATTATTAGGCATCAGCCTGTTTATTTCAAAAACAATTTTATGTATTTATTATTAACAAATGTTCAGTTTTTAAATAACCTACCTTGTGTATACATTTCCTAAAGTATGTAATAAATATACATTTTTGAAATATTTTCCTAATAAGACGCACAGACATCATGACCCAGCATATGAATCTCAACAATGGTGACAATCAACAAAACGCTTCAAGCTGAAGTGCATGCTGGGTAACACCATAGTAAAAACTCCCATCATGCACTGTAGCATGAATAATTATTGTAACCACTGTTGAGGATCATATGATAAGTGCTCATGTCTAAAATCCCGAGCCTGTACAATTTTTTCCCCCCCAATATTTAAGCATTACAATAATATTTGTTTAATAGGACTTTTTTTGTAGTTCAGTAATTGCTGAACATAACTTAACAAACCAAAGAGAGACACCTTCATGAAGTTAATTAAAATGTTTTAGATGAAAAAAGGGCAATTCAATTTTCTACTTCAAGCTTTTAATTCAGCAATGTGTTAATGTTTACTACGTAACACAAATGCAAGTGTTTAAAAGCAAATTACTTTGAATTGTTAAAAGGGTCAAGAGCCCAACTAAAGCAAACACTGATCTCCATGATGGTGGAAGTTTTTTTTTTTCTTTTTTCTTCCAGTTGATTTCATCCAAGGCTGTGCTTAAAGTCAATTGTAGTTCTTGTGTTTCTCTTTTCTTCAGTGATGTTGATTGTTAACAGCAGGTGTTAAACACTAATGCAGAATTATCATTTAATTAGTCACTTAATTATCTCATTGACTTTTACTCTTTGAGGACTTGGGATTTAACTTGAGACTTGTTTGTGACTTGAAAGGAATGACTTGATTCCTCCTCTGGTGAAATCAGCTGCTGGGTTCATGGGTGGAATAAATATATGGCAGGACTTTTACTTTCTGACCCCTGGACTCTCCACCTCTGGAAGGCAGCATAAACCCCGAAAGAAACAAAAAGCTCAACATCTACCAGTTTCCTCCAACAGTTAAAAACAATGGATGCTGAAGTTGTCTTCTATGATGTGCAAAATCCCAGATGTGTAGTTCAGTGTTTGTCCATAGTTCAGTTCATGACCCTTTGATGACTGGTTGAAAATGGTCTGGTTCTGTTGTCATCCGGCTGTTCTGCCTACATAGCAGATTTCTGACTTCATATTCTTCTATTTTACAAAAAAAGTCCCGCCTTGGCAGACCTACCTGACCCTCTGTCATGTTCTCATACTAATCATGACAAGAAGACAATTCACAACCAGTTTATTGAGTAGGTAGGGTTCATTTGGATTGTTTTTTTGGATTATGAGATGTGTGGTATGATTTTGTAGCTCACATTTTCTTGCTGAGCATTTCCTGAAAACTTTGTACTGTTGGTGTGCCACAGGGAACAAGGATGGTGTAAACTGGTGTATGAAATAATGAAAACTTTAAATTTTAAAGTTTATTTAAGATGACTAAATAAAAATGGTTATAGTGACTCCTGGTGGCAATTGCGAAAATCATTGAAAACCTGGTAACACTTTATTTTGATGGGTCTTTTGAACATTCTGTTGAAATTCTGAGTGTTGAATTAACACTGCTCGGAGCATGCATGGTCCCACTTCTATAAGTGTATTAAAGTAGCACTGAAGCAGTGTTAAAATCAACGAGATAATTAAGTGCAGATTGAGCATTTGTGATGAACAGCTACTATTAACAAACAGAATCGTGGAAGAAAAGAGAAAGATAGTGTTGTATGTGTGTACAGGTTTTTTCTATACTGGTGGGAACTTGAATCCACACCAACTCATAGGGACTTCAGTCGGCGATAGAAAATACAGTTTGCACAGTATACAAAACATTACCTTACAAGGACAGTTAACCGGTGTGTGTGTGTGTGTGTATGTGAGAGAGAGAGAAAGAGAGAGAGAGAGAGTGAGAGAGAGAGTGTGTGGATGTTTGATTTGACCCAGACAGTGGAATAGTGATCCAGATAGTAGCCATATGATGTATGATATGTTCAGTCTGTCTGATGATTTTATAATCTAGATTTAGGTTGTTGTTGTTGTTGTTGTTTTTTACATGTTCTGTACATACGATTTAGATGTTCACATAACCTCCTTACAAGATTAAAAACTAGTTCAAAAGTGGTCAGTAGAAATATTTTCAACATTATTTAGGGTTCATTTAGGCATAATTTATACTATTTATACTACTTATACTGTTTCTGGATCAAATCAACACTCTCAGGGTGCATAGGGTTTAGACTCAGACACTGTGTTTGTCCTAAAAACAAGACAATAAAATAATCTTTATGAAATAATGAAATAACTGATGATTGAGCATGTGTTAAAATCAACTGCAAATAAAAGACATTAAATCTCTGATCTCAGCAGAGAAGGATCAAACATCTCCACAAACATGGAATCATTAGATTGACTTTATTTCTGTCAGACATCTAGAGAAGCTCTTATTGAGAATGAACAGAGGTTTAAATGTGGATATTTGATTCATATGAAGTCACCATTGTGGTGATCAGTGTTTGGTTTAGTTGGGATCTTGGTCCAGAGACTTCTTGTGCTAACATGTGCATTTTGAGCTAGTTTTTAATCTTGTAAGGAGGTTTTATGAATGTGAACACAGAACACAGCAAAAAATTTCATTCTGGCTCCTCAGTGGGTGTCTTTTCAACATCTGCAAAGACATAAAAAGACAACCACTGCACAGCAAAATCCCCAGTGTTAATTTAAACACTCTTGAGTGTGGACTCATATAAACACTGAAGCAGTGTTAAAAGTAACACTGAAGCAGAGTTGAAGTTAATGAGATAATTAAGAAGTTAATTGAGTTATGATTGACCATTATTGAAGACACCTGATGTCAAGAAGCAGAATCACCAAACGAGAAAATCACAATTTGTATATCACCATTATAGTGGTCAGTGTTTGCTTTAGTTGGGATCTTGACCCTTCAGTTATTATCTTTAGGTTTTATGGGGCTGTGGTGACTGAATTATATCATACAGACAGACCACAGCAAAGGCAATCATGTGTGCCATTGATTGTGGTTTGAGCTATTTGTTATAGAGTGACCTGAATGCCTGAGTTTAAGTTTCTTTACTGCATACATAAATTAAGTGAAAAAGAAAAGTAAGCAACCCAGAATTTCTGACATAGTATGACATGTTTTTAATAGTTAGTTCTACGTAAAAAAAAAAAAAAAAAAGTAATCTTTTGTTTGGACACACAGACATCAGGAATCAGCGTGAGCATCACAACAACGGTGACCATCAAAAAAGCATGTTGTAGCCAATAAAAACTCATCCATGGCTCCCATCATGCATTGCGGCATGAATAAATTTTGAGCTGGACTGTCTTTTTAACTTTTATTCTAACTATATTTTATTTTTGCTGTTTTTATGTTCATATTTTTGTATCTAGTTTTGTGATGTTCAGAGTTGGTCTGTTTTTCTGAATATGTTGTTTGTCACCGTTGTTGAGATTCATACGTTGATTATTGTTATCTGTGTGTGCCTAAAATTAGAATTCTTTAATTAAAAAAAAATCAGAATAACTTGCAAGAGATAACTACAAAATGTATAGAAAATACAGATTTTTTTCATTGTGGAATCAAAGCTGTGACAATCAATAATGGAAGTTTTACTTTGAGAAAAGACTGTAAATGAGTTCAGTGATTCATGTCAAACACGCAATGATTTTTGCTCTTGGTTTGACAAACAAACTTTAAAAAGTAAAAAGTTATAAGCCAAGGTCCCAACTAAAGCAAACACTGACCACTATAATGGTGACACACAAATTGTGATTTTTCTCGTTTGTGATTCTGCTTGTTAATATCAGGTGTCTTCAATAATGGTCAATCATAACTCAATTAACTTCTTAATTATCTCATTAACTTCTACTCTGCTTCAGTGTTACTTTTAACACTGCTTCAGTGTTTATATGAGTCCACACTCAGAGTGTTAAATTAACACTGGGGATTTTGCTGTGTGGATGTAGCTTTGCCCAGTGAAGAACAATATATGTTTAGTAGATATACAAGTCAAAACACTAATGATGACGTTAACATGTACACAGTAATACATTATTAACTTTATTTACTCAATATTGTTTTTTTTTTTTAATTTTAAATGCAATATTATTAATTCATTTTAAAACATTATAATTAATTAGAAATAATCAAATTAGATACTTACAAGAAACCATTAAAATGAGTAGAATAAAATGAAAAAATAAGTAATATTTACACAAAATATTGATTTCATTGAAAACAAGCAAACAAACAAAATAAACACTATGCTAAATAAAACTATGTTATATAAGCCAGGTCAGTAGTTGGCGATCATGAAACTCCCTTCGAAAACATTATATGCATGCACATGAGGTCATTTTTTTTTCAAGTTCACATTTTTGTTGCTTACATAGATACGATACAGGTAGTGATGGCAAGATGAAGCCTCATGAAGCTTTAAGCTTTTCAGCCAAGTGGTTCACAAAAGGGTCAATCTCTGGAAACTTAATTGGCTCATTATGTTGTTAAATTTATGTTTATTATTTTAGTGCTGTGTGTTATGATAATGGTGTTTTGTATGACACCTATATATATATATATATATTAGTATCTACCTAAAAGCTACTTGATGACTGTGGTTTTCTTTACTTTTGGGTTCAAAATAGATTTTAGTAAGCTCTTTAATTTACCAGTCTAATGTTTGTATGTTTTATTTTTGGATGAGATTAGATGTAGCTTGTTCATCCTCTTTACAGAGAGTTTTTTTTTTTTTTCTCATCTGTTGGCATCTGGCAAAACTTGTCCACATACTGTATAAATCAGTCCCCCCAGCAATCCTAATAATAAAACAATAGAGTAAAAATTTTTCCCTCCGCTGGGATGGCTCCTGAGTGATTCCCGTTTACATCATGAAGCAGAGATTCAGACTTGGGTCCAAACACCACTGGCCATGAGCTTTGGGGTCTGCTCTCACGGAGAATATTTATTTATATAGCATATTTTATTTTAGATGAACTAGAAACAATGTTTAAGTTATAAAGTTTTATTTTGAAATGTAAGTCAGTAACAATTGGCTGAACGCCACAGCCATAGTTGAAAGTCTTTGTGAAAGGACACCCCATCCCATTTTGAGGTTCTGCCCAATTTTGGAGTTCATGCCCCATTTAGGAGCTCTCTGGTCTGCAGTTATACCCACTTGTAGAATATACCCTGACCCACATCCCTGGTTTGTTTATTGGACAGATTGCCTGTCAGTCAAACTCCCTGCTAAGTGTGTATTCACATACTTAAGTTAAGAACTGAGCATTCAAACACTGAAAATAAATGCATAAGAGACATTTTTCACAAAATCAAAATGTGTGACAAAGTTTAATTAGCATAACTTTCATAAATGTGAAATGATCAGTGCTGATTTATGATAATACATTAAGTAATTTGTAGACACCATCAAACCTGTGAGTGTATAAATTATTTTTCACATCACATTTTTTTTTTTTTTGATGATTCTAAGATCAAAGGTTACTGCAAGGTTAATGTGCTTTTATGTGATTACATGCTTTTAAAATTGTTAATTCTTCCTAGTCATCTAAAACTTTTGTAACGCCTTCAGTCACACTCTGCACAAGTTTTCCAGGTGCTTTGACGATCTCTTTGGTTCCTCCGGCCACCGCGCCAGTCACTGGAGACGTCAGCAGACTAAAGACGGCATCCACTCCTTCACCGGGTGAGTTGGCGCTGTTGAGTTTACTGCTGGCTTCTATAATGCTGTCAGTGGCTCCTTTCACCATCCCCACTGGGACGTCCACCACAGCTCTGACCATGCCCACCGTCCCCTCCGCCAAGCCCGAGGCCACGGCACCCACCGTTTTGAAAAAATCCATACTGTCACAGAATCCCTGCGAGACAACATTTTTGTTTAGTATTAATGTTTTTTACTGCATTAAAAGGAAAAGGGTAAAATTGCATGTGCATTTTATTATTATTATTATTATTATTATTATTATTATTATTATATTTAATTTAGATTTATATGTGCATATTTATAAATTTATCCTATGTATTATGTAAACAATTAAGAGTGTTACCATCCATATACAAACACACACAAACATTCATGAACATACAGTACACAAATGTGACCCTGGACCACAAAACAAGTCCTAAGGGTCAATAAAAAAAAAATAACAATAATAATAAATTCTTTATATATCATCTAAAAACTGAATAAATAAGTTTTCCACTGATGTTCCAGTTATGGTTTGTTAGGATAGGACAATATTTGACTGAGATACAACAATTTTAAAATCAGGACCCTTTAAAGTTGTCTAAATTAAGTCCTTAGCATTATATATATATATATATATATATATATATATATATGTGTGTGTGTGTGTGTGTGTGTGTGTGTGTATGTGTGTGTGTGTGTGTGTGTGTGTGTGTGTGTGTGTTTTCTGGTGTGCCCAATAGCAAAGACAACACATCAGCATCCTCGTACGTCAGCTACCTCGTAAATCACTGCAGTGTTGTGAACCAAACTATTACTTTTAAATAGACATGAGCTTCTAAACCTCTGTTAATCTCACTAAGACCTTTTTTAAATGTAAGATAGAGATAAAGTCAATCTGGTTTATAATAAGTGAAGTTGAAAATTCTGTTGTTGGAGTTACTGAAGATGGCAAAGGTTGGGCTTTAACATTCAACCAAAATTTGACATCTGAGCAAAATTTGAGTACACATCCAATGTCCAATGGGATGCTACCAAATTATTTTACTTTGAATACTAGGCGACAATGTTCTAATAATATTTCAATAAAATTAAAAAATAAAGTTAATGCACCCCCCATCCTTGCACTTGATAACGCAATGCTCTACCAATTGTGCTACAGGAACACAATAAACAATCCTTCAATAAACAATTATCCTACCTTTTAGCAGAACATTCTGGGAACTAAAATAAAACTTGCTCCTGAAAACATTCCCAGAATATGTAATGTTCTTGGAACATTCTTAGAATAATAACGTTCCTACCTGGGATAATGACATTAATATGGTTACAAAAGGTCCTGAAAGACCACAGGAAAACATTTTAAAATTTAAGGGTTTTATTTATTTTTTATTTTTTCTGAATAAAAAAAAAAATCATAATTTCACAGTTTTTATCTAATAAATGCAGCACTTCAAAAATCTTCTGTTCTATGGACACAAACACTGAACAGAAATATATAATTATACGTACTTAAATACAGTAAAATAACATAAATAAAAGCTGTTAACACATGGGTGATTACATTATAGACATATTTGATATGTCCTTTTTTAAGATATTAATCCATGACACAATATTCACAATAATAATTTGATTAATTATTTTTACAAAATGAAATAAACTTAGCCCACTATACATGCTAAACGTGCTGTACACATACTAAACATGACAAAGTCAAATGTCACCAACAAGAAGGTCCATACTAACCTGAGGTCACAGGTGCTGTTGAAGCTGGAGTTTATCAGCTGAGCTTCTTTAAATCAGTGTTGAGTGTCTCTCAGATCACCGCTGGGGTTTTTATACTACAATCACTGGAGGAAATGATATCAGAAGATGAGAGACACTAATGCAAAACAAAACCTCTGAGTAAACACGTGAGGGAAGCTGAGGTCAAGATTATTATCGAGATGTTAAGGGAAAACCACTTAGCTAATAATTATGTGTAAGTCTTTCCTGTAAACTGAGATGATTCATAAAACTCTTTCAGATTTAAGGCATTTACAGTAAGTCATGGGAGGAAAACTGAATTTCATGGAAATTGCCATGTTACTATGGTTTTGTAAATTTTTAGCTTAAATAAAAGTTTCAATAATTCAAAAAAATCGAAACACCCCTGACATATATTTCTATTCACTTCAGCAGTCTTTAGTATCCATGGCTTTTCTAGAAGACACTATTTCACACAGTTAAGATAGATGTGAAGATGTTGTAAGTGGAGCTTAAGTTACCTCATTTAGAGCTCTGCTAATATGCAAACAAAAATATTAATAAAAAATATATGTTGTTACAAAGAAGCTATTGACACTCTCATGTCAAGTTTTAAATACTGAAGATTATTGTTTTATAATCTTTGGGTTTGGTTTTGGATGATATTTTGTCCTCTTCTATCAAAACCAAAACTAAGATTATTAAGTAACATAAAATAATTATATTGACCCCAACATTGAACAGAAAAATGTACATACATTATTCACTAAATAAATGCCCCCGTGTTCACAGTGTGTGTGTGTGTGTGTGTGTGTGTGTGTGTGTGTGTGTGTGTGTGTGTGTGTGTGTGTGTGTTCAGTACTGTGTGTGCACTTGGATGGGTTAAATTAAGAACACAATTTCTGAGTATGGGTCTCCATTCTTGGTGTTTTGTTTATTAAAACTAAACAAAAATAAAACTTGTAACTAGTGTTTTCTTTTTTGTTTCTATTCTACATGTTTTCCTTTTTATTAATTATTAAAATAAAATAACTTGACCCTCTATCTATTCTATTTCTATCCTGTTTACTATAAGATCACGTCACGGCCATCACATCACTGTATATATGTCCTGACTGGGGCCAGTTACATACAACTCTGTCACTATTAAAACTGTTTCTCAAGGGGTAATCAAGCTTACTTTTCAGAAGTAGACCAATAAAGACTGAAAAAAAAAAAAAAAAAAAAAAAAATCCAAAGAAAATATTTTAAGACTTTGATGACTCTAATGTAAGCATTTTATTCAACCAGCTCCAGATATCACATAATACATAACTAAACACTGAGCAGTCTGAGTTTTTCGTACTGTGTTTCATACTATGAATGATGTACATTAATTTTTCTTCAAATTCTTTCACTGTCTTGGGAAATGCACTTGTAAGGTCCACCAATCAGCCCAATGAAAGAACCCAAAGACATGAGTGACATGAGCACAAACAAAAAGATACAACACAGAATAATTAAATAATTAAATTAAAACGGTAAATAAACATTTTTTCCTTTTCCATTTTGCATTTACTTTCAATGCTTAAGTAATTTTAATTTAAAATACTTTTCATACTTAAGTACAATTAATATCAATTACTTTTCCTTAAGCAATATCTCTTTTACTCAAGTAATATTATAAATGGTGACTTCAACTTCTACCAAAGCCATTTTCTGCTAAAATATCTGTACTTTTTCTTGAGTAAGGCTTTTATGTACTTTATTCACCACAGATCATATTATTATTCCATTGTCTGTGTCAGAGTCTCACCCAAATCCTGTTTGTTCTGTTTTTTAACGTTTATGAATGTTATAGTGCCAGCCCGATCTCCTTAAAACTTAGCATACTTGTCTAGAATCACCTGTTGCTTGTGCTCAGCAGGTTTTGTGAAGTTTTTAGTTCTCCTTTAGGCTTAACGAAACATTTTCGCAGTGAAAAGTGAAACTTAAAGTATACAGTGCTTTGACAGAAACAGCCATGATTTACAAGAAGAGACCCTCAGAAAAGACCATTGGTATGCTTCCTTATTTTGGTTGGAAAGGTGTTGTTTTTTTTTTGTTTTTTGTTTTTAAGCGGTGGCTATAGTGAGAGACTCTCACATCCAAGTGAAACAAAACACACACACACACACACACATATACATATAGGAAATTAAGTTTAACAGGCTTGAATAATATATATATATATATATATTAGATTTACACTTACTCTTTTAGCAGACTCTTTGATTCAAAGTGACTTACACGTGAGGATAACAGAATTAATAAAAGTGTTGAAGTTTCCACAGAGGAGGTTTTGGACACCTATTTTCACTTTTAAATGCTGTAACAGCCATAAAAAAAAAATAAAAAAAACAAAGTGTAATATTATATGACATATAAAGTGATCTCTCTGCATGAGAAACCAATAATAATTTAAAAAAGGCTTTATATAAAACATTGTTACTTTTTTTTCACTAGTAATGTTATGGAGGCAAAAACTGACCATTGCATGTAAAAAGCATAATATCTAATTTTGCCTTAAATATAGGTTTCTCTTTAGGTGATGTTGCCTAAGGAAATTCTCTGAAAATTACAATATTGTTTACATGTGATATATTAGAGTTGTGTTGGAAGACAAAATGGTCAACCCCATACACCCTGAGGTCAATGACAGTGAAGAATCCAGTTCCCACATATTTTAAATATCTAATCATCTCTAATTTC
Source organism: Carassius auratus (assembly GCF_003368295.1). Classification (NCBI taxonomy): domain Eukaryota; kingdom Metazoa; phylum Chordata; class Actinopteri; order Cypriniformes; family Cyprinidae; genus Carassius; species Carassius auratus. The sequence continues at coordinate 326,409 of NW_020525600.1, read as the reverse complement.
CCTCATATATCAGCCCTGCCAGTGTAGGCTATGTCTATATTTTGAGAAAAATGGACGTAGTGTGGGCGTCACTTTCTTACTTTCAAAGGGAGGGCTTCACATATAATTCTTTCCCTTTCACTTTAAAAAAAGAGGGGGAAGTTGTGCCCTAGTGGTTAGAGAGTTTGACTCATAACCCTAGGGTTGTGGGTTTGAGTCTCAGGCCGGCAAAACCACGACTGAGGTGCCCTTCCCAGATAGCACACGCACGTCTGCAAGATGTCTGTTAATGATCTGGTGATCTGGAAAGCATCTGCAATCTACAGATGTCTCAGGCCGGCAAAACCACACCGAACCCCCGACTGCTCCCTGGGTGCCACAGTGTGTGTGTGTGTGTGTGTGTGCACTTAGGATGGGTTAAATGCAGAGCACGAATTCTGAGTATGTGTCACCATACTTGACTGAATGTCATGTCACTTCCACAAACACCCACCTGTCCTGGCTGAACAGAAAAGCTTGACTGTTTTGGGGTTTCTGACTGTTTGATAACTAAATACATTAAATCTTTACATAACATTTACTAACTGTATATTTAGATAGCACAGATAGCTGCTGATTCTATGAAAAAACGAATGTGTAGCACCTTCTGTCTTGCACTTACACGTGTTTTTGCGCATGTGGCCAAGTTCAGTATTTTCACTAACTAGGCTACTTCAACCAAAGTCCATCGTATGCCTTCAAAACATAAAAATATGACAGTTGCATGAAAGTATTTTGAGTGTAAAGCTGATTCTTCCTGATTTGTAACTGTGGCAACATTCTTTTTCCCACTTTACTAATTATATTTTGAGCATTAAACTATTTTGTAAAGTTTAATTAAAAAATGAATGGAAGTACATTAAGTGTCTATTTGATAAATTACACAAGCATCCACACAAAGATTTCTCCAACAGCTGGTGTGTATACAGAAACTAAAGAATGGCTATTAATAAAAATCCATTTCAAAATTCATGTCCTTGTAATGCCTTTATGTGGAGACTTTTGGACATTGCTATGATATTATAGATTTAATACAGGTCAAAAACTTGCAATTTCAGGTTTAATTTTTTTTAACAACATCGCCTCCTCATGTTGTTTGTATGACACTGCAGAGCCAAGACCAGCATCAAAACAGGATGGACATTTTAAAGATGAAGAACAATCTCCAAAAATGAAAGTCCTAGCATGTTTTCTGTCATCTTCTGTCAGCAGCAGCTTTGACCGATCAAGAGCTCCCACGAGGCCTTGCTTTAAAGAAACACTGAGTTTTTGATTTCAGGCAGGATGTGAGTTTGTAAGGCAGGTCTTGTCCTAATATTTTTCCGCTTTCTGTTTCTTACGACCCGGCAGCTGAATGAACTGCATTGAAATTCACTGAATGTCTGAGATGTGTTGAATGGTTTCTTTCATTCTGAAGGCCGCGGATCTCCAGCGCTCCACGAGACATTGAAAAGCATGTCCTCGCTGAGAGCTGTCGAGCACAATGGTGTTTTCATTTAATGATTATTGAATAATATCTCACATTAAAACCATGAATAATCATACAGAGGGCAGAGGCTGTATTTCAGGCCTGTTCTACACAAACAAAGTAATTGTGGAGCGACGCAGCGTTCAGGTTTTCAGTCTGGGATGTTTTTAGAGAAAATTAGAATGATGCTGCGGATATTATCACAAATCATGACTGAATATCATTAAAAAATGTCATTAAACACGGTGGAAACTCTCGTGTGATCGGAGAATAAAAGAAAATAATGGAAATGATCATAATGAGTCAAGCTCATTATCTGTGTCAGCAAAACAGAACGGCAGGCATCCAATCTGAATTACTTTCTGTTTATGAGATCAGTTTAATGCCTTCAACTAAATTTAAATTAAATTTAACATATAACAAAATTAAAATGAAAAAAAAATAAGATAGTCATACAATGTATAACTTAATAATTAGAAGAAAAAAAAAACATTGCTAAAATTGTTTAAAATGTAATATACTGTGTTATTTGTTTATTTATTGACATGAAAGACCCAGACGTGTTCTCAACAGGTTTTGTGAGGAACTTAGAAAACAATAATCCCAGCGGCCGACTCTCTGGTTTTACATCACTGTGTCCTGTCATCACATCTTTTCTTTCTTCCACAGTTGGTGTGTGATTAGGTCTGTGTCCGGCCTTGCGTGCCAGTCCCTCTCCTCCTCCAGCAAACACCTGTCCGTCTCTCGTCTCTTCTCAAGCTGCGTAACATCTCCATGACTTCAGCTTGATCTGATCCAGGTGTTTCATGTAGTATCTGCACAAATCAACTAAATAAACCGTGTACAGTTTCTGTAAGAATAACAGCTACAATAAAATTATTATCATTTGTCATAGGATCTTTTTAGAGGTTAAATTTCACATCAGGCAAAAACAGGACAAACACAAATACAGGGAAATATTTGGCAAACAGGTGTGAATATTACTGACATTTAACAGTTAACAGTATCGATTTCCTGATATTAATTACTCAATGTCAATTTTTAAATCCCAAGTCCCAAAATTCAAGTTTATTTTTTATAGCGCTTTTTACAATACAAATCATTACAAAGCAACTTTACAGAAAATTAAGTTTCTACAATATTTAGTAGTCGCTTATAAGTGGTGACTGTCAGTTTGTGCGCATATGAAAAATGAATACAAGACGTAGTCAGCCAGACGATGAACATTATTTACAGCAATTATTATGATGCAGTCACACTTGTAGCAATATTTAGAATGTTCTAAATAAATGTTGGATACTTTACATTTCTTTCGGAATGTTTTGTCCTAACTTTTAACAAGTGTTCCTTGCGTGAACTCTGTTTCTTCACACGACTGTAAAAGCTTTAGTGTACTCATTAGAAGAGTATTAGTAATGAATGCTTCTGCTTGTCTTTCGTTCTGCACAAGAAGTGTCTGTTGAGGGAAGCAGGCACCTGACTCTGAGCGGCTCATGAAGGACGCTGCGCGAGGACAGGACAGAACAGAGGTTCTGTTGCCATGACAACCGCGCATCACTACAGAAACTAGCGGAAACTAGAGCCGCTACAGAAACACATGCAAATATCTTGTGAGGAAAGTGTTTTTTTTTTTTTTTTTTATAAATCTCACAAGCATTTAATTTAGGGTTTCAAAAGAGAAGTCTCAATGTCTCTAAAAGATCACAGCCCAAGTCCAGTCCAATAAGTCCAGTACAGTTATTGTCTTTGGAAATATTTTAGATATAGTTTGTTTCTGCATAATATTTACTTTTTTACTTTTTATAATACAATAATATACACTAAATATCATATATGTTATATATTTTCTTAAACTATTCTTAATAAATATTTGTGTATTGTCCATCTACTTCGAATATATTATTTATATATTATTATATTATTATATCTATATTTATAATAAAAGAAATATATATTTTCCAAAATATGTTATAAAACACATTCCCACTCATAACACTATATATATATATATATATATATATATATATATATATATATATATACATACACAGCAAAATCCCCAGTGTTAATTTAACACTCTTGAGTGTGGACTCATATAAACACTAAAGCAGTGTTAAAAGTAACACTAAAGCAGAGTTGAAGTTAATGAGATAATTAAGAAGTTAATTGAGTTATGATTGACCATTATTAAAGACACCTGATGTTAACAAGCATAATCACCAAACGAGAAAATCACAATTTGTGTATCACCATTATAGTGGTCAATGTTTGCTTTAGTTGGGATCTTGACCCTTCAGTTATTATCTTTAGATTTTATGTGGCTGTGGTTACTGAATTATATCATACAGACAGACCACAGCAAAGGCAATCATGTGTGCCATTGATTGTGATTTGAGCTATTTGTTATAGAGTGACCTGGATGCCTGAGTTTAAGTTTCTTTACTGCATACATAAATTAAGTGAACAAGAAAAGTAAGCAACCCAGCATTTCTGACATAGTATGACATGTTTTTAATCGTTAGTTCTACGTAAAAAAAGTAATCTTTTGTTTAGACACACAGACATCAGGAATCAGCGTGAGCATCACAACAACGGTGACCATCAAAAAAGCATGTTGTAGCCAATAAAAACTCATCCATGGCTCCCATCATGCATTGCGGCATGAATAAATTATGAGCTGAACTGTCTTTTAACTTTTTATTCTAACTATATTTTATTTTTGCTGTTTTTATGTTCATTTTTAGTGTCTAGTTTTGTGATGTTCATAGATGGTCTGTTTATCTGAATATGCTGTTTGTCACCATTGTTGAGATTCATACGCTGATTATTGTTATCTGTGTGTGCCTAAAATTTGAATTATTTAATAAAAAAAAAATCAGAATCACTTGCAAGAGATACCTACAAAATGTATAGAAAATACAGATTTTTTCATTGTGAAATCAAAGCTGTGACAATCAATAATGGAAGTTTTACTTTGAGAAGAGACTGTAAATGAGTTCAGTGATTCATGTCAAACAACGATTATATTAAAACATAATCATCAACACGCGATGATTTTTGCTCTTGGTTTGACAAACAAACTTTAAAAGTAAAAAGTTACAAGCCAAGATCCCAACTAAAGCAAACACTGAACACTATAATGGTGACACACAAATTGTGATTTTTCTCATTTGTGTTTCTGCTTGTTAACATCAGGTGTCCTCAATAATGCTCAATCATAACTCAATTAACTTCTTAATTATCTCATTAACTTCAACTCTGCTGCAGTGTTACTTTTAACACTGCTTCAGTGTTTATATGAGTCCACACTCAGAGTGTTAAATTAACACGGGATTTTGCTGTGTATATATATAATGTTTTTTTTTTTTTTTTTTTTTTTTACTACACATTTAGGCAAAAACAGCTCTAGCTTATTTGTTTCATTAAAATGTGCATACTGCATTTCAAGCATGTCCTAATAATTTAGCTCATATGGGTCAGAAACATCTTAAATCCAAAAAAAACCCCTCCAATAAGTCTTAATGGGTTTGATAAAGCAACTTCTGATCAATAACCCCCCCCCCCCCCTCTCTCCCTCTCTCCCTCTCTCTCTCTCTCTCTCTCTCTCTCTCCCTCTCTCCCTCTCTCTCTCTCTCTCTCTCTCTCTCTCCCTCCCTCTCTCTTTCTCTCTCTCTGGATTGTACAGAAGTGCTCTTTCCTCCTGTATTATAAGTGAACTCTATTCAGTCAGCGCTGACCTTCACGCACACAAAGCGCTCCTCCTCTGCTGATTCACACAGACCCAGATGTGTGTGTGTGTGTGTGTGTAGGTGTGCAGGTACACAATGATGGAGGCTGAATGTGGTGGATGTTAGTTCCTCATGTGATCTGCAGCCTGAAACAAAGTATGTATGTACGTATGTGTACCCTAAATGTATAATTGAAAATTATTGAAATTGTTCAAAATGTAATAAAAGTCATATATTTTAAGGTTGAAAAAAAAAAAAAAAAATATATATATATATATATATATATATATATATATATATATATATATATATATATATAGCTTTCAAAGTAAAAAGGTGTGAAAAGGTTTTTCAATCTGAAAAATATAATTGCTTAAGCCATTTAATTTGAATTATTTATTGTGATTAAATATTAAATAGAGTGTGTAATTCAAGAGGGTATCAAATAGTGGTGTAGTATTTTAGTTGTTTGCTTCACATTTAGAAAAATGTTCTTTGTGTATTTCATATGAAAATGTTCATACGGCATATTTCAGAGATAGAGCAAGTATTTTAATAGTATGCCGTATCATACATATTCAGGTTTGAAGAAAGCATCAGGAGGATCTTTAGAGAGTGAACCACTGATCATCCTCCTGTCGGTGGGTCAGTGTTTCATCTCAGCGCTCTCATGAGTCTGAACCATCATTTCTGTCTGTGGAGATAAAAACTGTGCCCACAGATCTGATTAGATGTAATTATGAATCTGCTTTCCAGAGAAAGAATACCAGCCTCCACTGCCTTTCAATCTATTCATCTGCAGACATGTCAGCTGGCGCACAAACAAATATCTGATTCGCTCTCATACACATTAACCCTTCACAGAACGAGCACAGATCACAGCTGAGCATGACAGAAATCATCCCAGATGACGGGCCTGATCTTCACTAACATACAGAAATACTGCAATAAAACTCAGTAGAGAACATAACAGCATGTATGTATTCATTCCACCAGGAGGAACATTTAATTTAAAAGTCCATAAAAGTGACTTTGTGCTTTTTAGGGATGGCACAATCAAGCGACATTCACTTGCAGAATACAAGCTTCTAGAGGGCACATGAGTCTGAAGTAACAAATTTAGGTAAATGGGTGCAGAGCCAGTGTTAGTTTTGTATGCAAACATCAGTGCCTTGAATTTTATGTGAGCAGCTATTGGAAGCCAGTGAAAACTTATAAATAGAGGTGTGACGTGTATTCTTTTTGGCTCATTAAAAATTAATCTTGCTGCCGCTTTCTGAATTAATTGTAAAGGTTTGATAGAATTGGCTGGAAGACCTGCCAAGAGAGCATTGCAATAGTCCAGCCTGGACAGAACAAGAGCTTGAACAAGGAGTTGTGCTGCATGTTCCCAAAGAAAGGGCTTGATCTTCTTAAATCCAAGGCTTCTGGCTGATTTTGAAAGAGTTATGGTTGATGTGCCTAACTTGTTGGTGAAATTGTGATGAAACGTTGAGTTTGCTGGAATCACAAACAATTCTGTCTTGGCAAGGTTGAGTTGAAGGTGATGGTCCATCATCCAGGAAGAAATGTCAGTTAGACAAGCTGAGATGTGAATAGCTATCATCGGATCATTAGGATGGAATGAGAGGCAGAGTTGAGTGTCATCAGCATAGCAGTGATATGAAAAGCCATGTTTCTGAATGACAGAACCTAATGATGCCATGTAGACAGAGAAGAGAAGTGGTCCAAGAACTGAGCCCTGAGGCACCCCAGTAGTTAGATGTTCTGACTTGGACACCTCACATCTCCAAGATACTTTGAAGGACCTATCTGATAGGTAAGACTCAAACCATTGAAGTGTGGTTCCTGAGATGCCCTTTGCCAGTAGCGTTGATAGGAGGATCTGGTGGTTAACCGTGTCAAAAGCAGCGGACAGATCAAGCAGGATAAGTGTTGTCATAGAGTGAAGGGATGAATGTAAATGAGTGTGTTTGCTGGTGATATGAACTTGACAGATTGTGGTGTGTAAAATTGTGCACTGATGTTTTTAATTTTATTAATGAAAAACGTGGCAAAGTTGTCAGCTATTAGAGATAAAGCAGGAGGTGGAGGAGGAGGACAAAGGAGTGAGGAAAATGTTTTAAAAAGCATGTGAGAGTTAGACAAATTGTTAATTTTGTTATGGTAGTATGTTATTTTAGCAGTGGACACATCAATATAGAAGGAAGAGAGCAGTGACTGATACAAACGTAAGGTCAGTATTATTTTGGGATTTGCACCAAAGGCTGTTTAATTTAATTATTAAATAATATGTATTTATATATTTATTGCAGATTGGTGAACCTCTGTCCATCTTTAACTCTGAGATTCTCTGCTGCTCAAACTCTTTTTAAACTCAATCATGTTACTGATCTGTTGCCAATTAACTTGTTTAAGTCTAAAATGTTCCTCCAGTTGTTTCTTTTTACTAACATACTTTACACTTAACAAAACTTTTTTGAGAGGTGTTATGTCTCTTAAAATTACCTTATTCTTTTCCTTAAAATACTACATTTCCTCAGTTTAAATATTTGTTATATGTTTAAACTATATGTTTTTATGGTTTGTTCTGAATTAAATATTGCTTTATGAAATATGAAATTGAGAATTTCTGTTTTTATTCACTGGGGTTTAGATGGATAGATTTCCTCTCTTTCTCACAGCACATCCTGTGGGTCTTATGCAACCAGAGAGTCAAGGATCTAAACGCCTACAGGCTCTCAATTATTTATTTATTTTGAATGAATGAATCATGACACACTTCTCTCGTCTTCATTAGGAGACTGAGGACATCTGTTAGTACAGCTTTACCCCAAATCATCAGGCTGACTCATGACATCACACTTTGTATGAAAATGTTTTATTTCAAAGGTCTATACATATTATACAGCATCTCATGCATTCGAACAAACCAGTCGCTCAACAGGCTTTTCATTCAAGTCAATTCAGTTCATGTCCCAGACATAATCACAGTATTTTCATTCAAGTCATAAAATATGGCAGATCTTCAACAGGGGGTTTGTAATGTGGATCTGTCATGTTAAATCTAAGTTTACATAAATATATCATAGTTTCTCTCACATTAAAATGTACTGAGCAGAATCAAAATGACTGTACATCAGTGAAAATATTTTAATGGCTTTGCAATGTTAGCAAATGCAACATAACGCATTTTATATGCCAGGATTAAAATGCAATGGTCAATTATTTAATAAATAAGCTTATTCTAACCCATCTCCAAAAGATGAATAGAATGTGCTGTTTTTGGTAAGCACACATTATCGTCAGTGTTCTTAGTTGAAAGTGGTTCTCTTTCTCTCAGTCGGAGTTGTTTCACTGAATCTGACACTTGTCCAGCGCTTTGCTCTGTTTTCTGCTGGCTTTGGGCCCGAGGACCAGCCGCAGGTCGGTGCCGAAGCTCGGTCTGCGGGCCAGAGGGAACAGCGCCCCGCACGGAGCCTCGCACGCCGCCGCTGTGCTCCCGCCCTCCGCCCGCAGCGCCTGGTACGAGCGGATGGACACTTTGCGGTGCTGCGAGGGTCCGGTCTCGAGGGGGAGACCGCCGCGCCGCGCGAGCGCCTCGAACACCTGCTCCAGATTGACGCTGTCTTTGGCGGAGGTCTCGAACAGAGCGCAGCCGTTCCCGAGCGCGTGGAGCACCTCGGTCCGCGACACCGCGCGCTGCTCCGAAGGCAAGTCCACCTTGTTCGCGCAGACCACCGTCGGCACACACGCCTTCTGTTTGGATCGGTGCAGCGCCGCTTTGGCCGCGACAATCTCTGCGTGCAGAGCGCGCACCTCCTCGAACGAGCTGCGGTCGTCGAGACTGAAGACGAGCAGGAATATATCACCTGAAAAACACAGAAGAGACGACAGAGGGTCAGTATCTGACATATGAAATAATTCATGATGCTGATTCACTCAATTTATTATTATTATTTTGTCAGGAAAAAAACATAATATTCTATCGATATCAGAAGGTTAATGTCTATATAAAATAACTTTTTTATTATCTAGCTCTCCATCTCTCTGTGGTGCTTTGGAAACCCAACGTGACACTAACAGCTTCACAGCAATTATAAAGCCATCATCAAGCCATAAAAAAAAAAAACAGAGGAATGCTGTACATCATAACTTTTCCTAATAAGAGTGTGTTTGAAACTTTTAAATATACAAATAACTATTTCATAAAATATGTCCAGAAACAAGCTTCCAATGAAAGCAGAACACTTTTGGGGTTTTAAAAATAACCTCTGTCTACTCTTCATCAGTTTAATGGTGCTTCGGGAAATCACTGACTGATGTGAAGGAACAAAGTGAAGAACAGCAAGTTCTTGAGAGCATCTCATGAGGAGCGCTGTACAGCTGAAACTATTCTTGATAAGAGCTGTTACACTTTTACGCACCGGTCAGGATGGACAGCCTCCTCTTGGCGGGGAAGCTCCTCTCCCCGGACGCGTCCAGTATGTCTATCTGATAGGTCTCTCCGCGGATTTGGTAGAGTTTCCGGTGGAAATCCTCACTGGTGGGCTCGTATCGCTCCTCGAAGCCGTCGCGCAGGAAGCGGCGCAGGATGGAGGTCTTCCCGACGCGGGGCGCACCGAGCACCACGATGCGCCTGCAGTTCTGCGGCTTGGCGGCATGCGGCTCGTTCGCCAGCGGCGGGAGGCGTGCGTTCCTGTGAAGGACAAGCGCGGCCAGCTGGTCCAGAGAGGACTTTTTATCGACAGACGCAGGGTGCGCTTGACCCAAACTGGACGCGCGCACCACCCGCGCCTTCTGCTCCTGCTGCTTCAGTTGCGTCGTGGCCAGTTTGAGGATCCCCAGTCCTGCTTTGGAGAGCGTGCTGACGCTGAACCCGCTCGCGCCGAGTCTTTGCGTCGCGCTTTTGTACGCGAGCAGGACGCCGGGCGAGCTGCGCTTCTGGATCACCTGCAGGGCTGCGGCCGCTTTGACGCTCTGCTCCATGACGGGACACATTGAAAACAGGCAGATCTGTCTGATATTGATCGGATGCATCCAGCTCTGCGTGTGTGCTCTGGAGAAGTGCTTATGGTGCGCTCGCGGCGCGCTGCTTATAAACCTGCGCGCGCGTCATCGGTGTGATTGACAGGTGCGCTGCGCGTGTATCCGGAGCAGTGCGCGATGATATGTGCCAGCTCTCTTAATGAGCACCACAGCTGCGATGAAGTCTGTTCGCTGGGCTCTATAGGTCAGAGTAAGTTTAAATAAAGAAAGAAAAAATACAACTAATCTAAATGAAAATACAACACCCTACAGTCATTTATTCTTAATGCATGCAATATTGAAGGATTTCTAAAGGGTAAAAATCAGATTTCATACGCTTTCATTTTTTTTTTCCTGATAAATACATAAATAAATAAAGCTTTTGAATGAGTCCTCTTTTAGCGGTTTCTTGTCACGTGACACTAAATGGCTCCCTTTAAGCTACATCTTTTTTTTTTTTTTTTTTGTCTTTTAGGAATCTACTATACTTTTTGAAACATGAAAACAACTAGAAAATTTACTGTGCCACATTATTGATCGAATAAACAAAAACAATTAAGCAAATGGAATTTCAAAACAATGTTTTTTTTTTTTTTATGTCGTTTATGCATTTTATTTTTCCTCATTTGAATCTGTGATCTAAAGCAACTAAGATTTGAAAACGTTCCTCATCTTTAACACTTAGCTCATCTTACACTTGTTTATTTTGTGTTTTGCTCTGACTGACACGCGCGCACGATCCTTTCGCGTTCACTGGCGCGCTGCACCCGTTTCCACGGCAACGCGTCTGCACGCGGAAGTGAGGCGCTGTAAACAGACGCAGGCTCTCTTCTGCAGTAACACACCTGCTGGGTTTCACCGCAGTCTGAGCTGTTATCTTGTTTATCTTGTGTTATCTTGTTTGTTTGATTGTTGGAGGTCAGGCTTCATGGCGAGTGTCGGGAAAACAAGCAGTAGGATTAATAAACGAGAAACGAGATCTCCATCAGGTATTATCATATTAATATCAACTTCTGAACATGTTTAGTCCTTCTCTAAATTTTGCTGATGTTAATTGTAAATGTATTAACATTCAAATACATTGGACTTTGAAAATATATTCACTTTTAATATTATTCCCCAAACTAGAGCTGATATAAAAGGCACGTGAAAGGCTGTTTCCATACGCCTTCATGTGTTTCCATAGCTAAAAGCCGCTTTCATATTTGATGATAGATCTGATATCATTATTTGCCCTCATCACTTTACGTCAGTGTTTTTGTCTCGTTGCTTTGATAGCCGCTTCCTGACATATACACTAACAGTGCTTTTGGTTTTCTTCTTTTGTTGGTATACGTTTTCTTTTATTCTCTTGATTGTAAGAGACATTGTTCATAGAAATGACATACTGTAATGATCTTTTAGCAGTCAGGGTTTTTTAGTTAAAATGTGTCTAATAACGTTAAGAGTTCAGAATATTTTTATGTTTGATGAGGAAAGTAAATTTGCACCATTTACACTATACGTTCATAAGTTTGGGGTCACATTTATTTATTTAATCGTTTATTTATTAGTTTATTGTTCAATTTTTATTATTCAGCAGATACATTAAATTGATCCCAGTAAAGACATTTATAATATTACAAAAGATTTTTTTATTTTAAATAAATGCTATTCTGTAATACTTTCTGTTCATCTGTGAATTCTGAAAAAAATAAAAAATAAAAAAATAAATAACATTGATAATAATCAGAAATGTTTCTTAAGCAGCAAATCAATATTGTACAGTGCAAATTTTAGGCTATGTTTAAAAACATATAAGTATGCTTTCTTTGAAAAAACACTATTGAATGTCTCAATATTTTGATATGATTATAATCGTTTGACAGACCTGGTTTGAGTAGTCACATTATCAGAGGTGTGTGGTTTCTCTCGTCTCGTGTGTCAGATAAGAAGCTGCTGGAAAGCTGTGAGGAGATCTCATCATCATCCTCATGTGTGTGTGAGGAAGATCACAGCCCCGCTCTGAACGGACACGACATCCAGAGTCTGGCCATCACAGCTCAAGACCTGGAGAGGGTGAGAGAGTGTGTGTGAGTGTGTGTTTTACCCCACAAGGTGTTTACATATCACGTCTTGTTGCTTTTTAATTCACAGCTGCGAGTCCCTAAACCTCCGTCCGATTCCCAGAAGCCTAACTCGATGACCCGTGTTTACGTCCGTAAGACACGCCCCCTAGACGAGGTCAGCAGAGCAGTTAGAGTCACCGTAGCGAGGCCCCTCCCACTTGATGTTGCCCCGCCCTATCAATTTGAATATGCAGGTAGTGGGCGTGGCTTTATGTCAGAACAGGAAGCTCAGTGTGCTTGATGTTTTAAACTCTCTCTGTGTGTCAAAGTTCCCGGTGGGCCGCGGTTTGACGTGCAGGGGATGGTGCTGCCACACAGCATTCTGGGAAGCCTGGAGGATTTCAGGACAGAGATGCATCTGCGAGGAGAAACAGAGGTGAGGGTCACAGACAGCTGAAATGGCACTTCCTTTCAAAAAAGCCTATGATACTTAGGGAACGCACAGAGTAATAAGCTCGTAATCATTATGTTTGTTCTAAAAGTCTGAGATATTTGACTGAAATCTTCTGTTACACTCGTTCTCAGCTGGTGCAGAGGATTCCAGAGCGACAGGAACCGCCCCCTCTGTGGCTGGAGGATGAGGATGAGGACAATACCACACATTCAGAAACTGGGCGGGGCCATCAGAGCCACGCCCTCCAGCACTGGGGCCGTCACATGACAGAGAGACGCAGACAGCAGGACTTCATCTCACGTGAGGAGAACAGAGGATGGGTTTTTCAGGCGGTCAAAATTAATGTGCATTTCTAAGATATTGATGAAATACATCTAGAATTCACCAAATTTCATAGTATTGCGTAAAAATTGTTATGCTTCTCCTGGAATTGTATAGTTATTATTTTAATTAAAACTGAGTGCTATTTTTTAAAGGAATTGATGCTTTTATATTTATCAAGGATGCATTCAAATTATCAAAAGTGACAGTTTATAACATAATTAAGATTTTTTTTTTTTTTTTTACAAAAGTTTAAATACTGTTCTTTCAAATGAAAGATCCTGAAAAATCATATTTATCACAGTTTTCACAAAAACATAAAATTTTCAACATTTATGATAATCAGAAATATTTCTTGAGCAGCAAAGAATCATGTGACACTGAAGAAGTAATGATGCAAAAAAAAATCAGCTTTGATCAAAGGAATAAATTACACTTTTAATAGATATTCACTATAGTTATTTAAAATTGTTATAATGTTTCACAATATTACTGTTTTTACTGTATGATTTGATCAAATAAATGAAGCCTTTGTGAGCAGAAGCTGCAGTATGATTATATAACCGTTCGGTTATACCATGTATGAAGCTCTGCTGAAGTGATGAGTCAGAAAACACTGCAGCCACTCCAGTCCCAATCAAAGGACGTTTCCTATAGCCAACCTTTATGTGTGTGTGTGTGTGTGTTATTACATAAAACACCCGGTCAGACCCTTCACACGGGGGTTTTGTAACATGATGTCTGTCTGATCTAAAGCATCAGCTGCTGTGTGTTTCACAGGGTTCCTGCAGAAGCCCACGGGGTCTTTACTGATGAACCGCTCCAGCTCATTCAGACGGGTTCAGGAGCAGAGGGATCTGATCAGCACAGCTCTGCCCGCTGTCAGCGCAGGACACGTGAGGCTCGTCCCCTCTACACTGTCAAACCTCAGGATCGGGAGCTCATCATCTAAGTGTTATATCACAGCGTGTGGGCACAGATCCATCCTGTGACTCCTCAGCTGCATACAATATATATATCTCTTCTCCACTTGAGTTCAGACTAAAACTGGAATGTTTCCAGGAAGGAGATATTTGAGTCGCTTCTTATATTCAGTGCTTTTATAGTTCTGTTTATTAACTTAGTTTGTTCACATTCATCCTAAAGTCCACGCTCAACTGAAACCCCTGACACAAATTCAGAGGTTTAGATTATGCAGGAAAAAAAAAGGGCCACAAATGGCACATGACAGCTAATATTGGCTTTTAATAAAAAGGCTAATTTCTAATAGCAGATGATCATGGGTTTGATTCTCAGGGAACATTTTGAAGAACAAATCTGTGGATGAGTCTGTTTGCATAGGAGCACATGAGTGAGGTTTCGTCACTGTCCTGTGCATCGAGTGCTCAAGCTCATGTTGTGTTTCAGGGTCATCGTGTGGGCAGTGAGTTCTGGAGCGTCCCGCAGCATTACGGGGACGAGATGAGCGGGATCACAGCCACTCTCACCCAAACTGAGAGAGGGAAGCGTCCCGCCGTCACACGCGTGGCTCAGCCGCTCAGCACACGCCTGGAGTCAGGTACACACACTCACTAACACGATCAGCACGAGCCTGTCCTCACACACACATGAGGACCGGCGCTGTGATGTCTGTGTGTGTGTGTGTGTGTAGGTGATGTGGCGTGTGAGGAGGGGAACAGCGGCTGGGATCAGAGTGTGTACCTGCAGCAGCGTCTTCAGGAGCTCAAGGACGTGCTGAGAGACTTCAGTCCTGTAAGACACTTCTGTGAACCTTCTGAACATCCATTAAGACTTCATTCAGTATGCTTATGTCACTGATTTGAGGATTTTCTGTCCTTGAGTGTTCCCTGACGCTCAAACTGCTTCACACTTAATGAACACTGAAGGAGATGTGTGTCAGCATGGGTTAATGTCACAAATAGACACATTCAGTAACTCAGAGAGTACAGAAAGACTCAGCCAATGCCAAGATCATGGGTCTGATTCCTCAGAAATGCTTGTAATGTAACTAGAAAATTAAGAAGTCATTTTCTATTGAACGCCAAATCCATTAGACTGTAAATTTAACTTTCACATTACTTACAAAATACTGCATCAGTAAGATTTGTTTAAATAATACATTTATTCATCAGTGATTCATTAAATTGATCAAAGTGATCAAAGTGACAGTACAGACATCATTTTATATAATTTACAAAAGATTCATATTTAAAAATAATGATAATAATAAAAAATAAACGTTCTGGTCATCTGTGAATCCTGAAAAATAAAATATATCAAAAGTTTTCACAGAGATATTGTGCAGCACAACAATCATGTGACTGAAATGATGCTGATAATTCAACTTTACATCACAACAATAAATGACATTTGAACAGATATTCACCTAGAAAATATTTCACCTTTTACTGTATGTTTGATCAAGTAAATGCAGCCTTAATGAGCGAAGGGACTTAAACATTAAAAACACTTCTGTGAGTCGATGGAAGATGTTGAAGCTTGAATCTTAATGTTCTTGTAATATAAAGCTGATGAAAGCAGACGGTGTGTTCTGAACAGAGTTTGAAAGGCATCTGTTCATTGAGGGTTTGAATCAAGTCCCAGATCTTTTGTGAAGATCAAGAGAAGAAATCCTGAGTGACTGTCAGTGTGTAGAAGTTCATTAGCAGTGTCAGTTCTCTATCAATACCTGCACGTGTGAAATGTGCCGCCGCTAAAGGACTTGAGCAGCACGAGTGGAGCGGGTATAGTCCAGAGTCTGAGGCTGCTGCTGCTGTTATCGTGTGAACTGTATTACTCAGACGCACACATGTGTCCATTAGCCCCGGAGAGCAGATCCACACATCTCCTGCAGTGATTACTAGCCATCAGCACAGAAACAGCAGCTCTGTTAGTGTCCTGTCACACACACAGACAGAGCGCTACATCACACACTCTTCATCATACAGAGTCATGTGTAGAAGAGAATCTCAACAGAATATAGAATATAAAGAGAGAGAGAGAGAGAGAGAGGAAGAAAAAGATACATATGCATGTACACAATTTAAGAAATAGTTATTCAATAATAATAAATAACAGATAAAATAATATATTAATATTATGTATTACATATATAGGAAAATATATATATTGTATACATTTTATGCAAAAGAAAAACATTATTTCATAAGTAAATCACAAATTAATATATAAATAATAGATAAGTAGAAAAATATCTATCTATCCATCTACCTACCTAAGATAAAGATGTAAATAAAATGTAAAAATGTTTCTTAAAGTATGTTTATTTATCATATATATAATTATCCTATTTAAATGTTACAGTGTGTGTGCACGTGTGTGTTCGTGTGTGCGTGTGTGTGTGTGTGTGTGCTGTGTGTGTGTGTGTGCTGTGTGTGTTGTGTTGTGTGTGTGTTGTGTTGTGTGTGTGTGTGTGTGTGTGTGTGTGTTGTGTGTGTGTGTGTGTGTCTGTGTGTGTGTTGTGTGTGCGTGTGTGTGTGCGTGTGTGTGTGTGGATGTGCTGTGTGTGTGTTGTGTGTGTGTGTGTGTGTGTGTGTGTGTGTGTGTGTGTGCGTGTGTGTGTGTGTGTGTGTGTGTGTGCTGTGTGTGTGTGTGTGCTGTGTGTGTGTTGTGTTGTGTGTGTGTGTTGTGTGTGTGTGTGTGTGCATGCACGTGTGTGTTTTTTTCTCAAATCAAACCACGTTCAGCTCGAGTGTTTGTTCCTCAGTGGGTTCTTCTCTCACATCTCTGATGAGTCACTAGACATCGCTCAGTAAGAGAGTGTGGATGAGACGACGGAGGAGCTGTTCTGTGGAGAGTCTGATCGCGAGCTCTGATCTGTGCTGTTTCAGGAGGCTGATGGTCTGGAGGTGGTCGGCTCTGGTCTTCCTGTGTCTCCACGCTCTCCTCTGCCGGACGAGAGAGAGGACGAGGATGAAGAGCAGAAGGAGAACCAGTACGACTCTATCTCCTGTGACTGTGGTCCTGATGGGACGGCTCTGTGTTTGACCTGCTGTGTTCTCCTGCAGATCTCCTCTGGAGCTGTATGAGGACGTGCTGACGGAGGTGGAGCTGCGTCCCGCTCTGAGGGTGTGTGGAGATCTGGCGCTCTGGACCGGCAGCACTTCCTCCCAGCAGGTATGAGGAGAGAAACAGCTCTGCGGCTGTGTCCAGTTCAGATCCAGACAAACACACTCCATCTCATGCTCACTGATGCGTAATCTTGACATCTTGATACAGTAATCAAAGTTTTTAATGGATTTGAAATGTTACCTGGCAACTGCAAATAATGTAACTAAGCCGTGAACTGAACAGATTCAAAGTTTTGAATTTGATATATACAGTATTGTTCAAAATAATAGCAGTACAATGTGACTAACCAGAATAATCAAGGTTTTTCGTATATTTTTTTATTGCTACGTGGCAAACAAGTTACCAGTAGGTTCAGTAGATTCTCAGAAAACAAATGAGACCCAGCATTCATGATATGCACGCTCTTAAGGCTGTGCAATTGGGCAATTAGTTGAATTAGTTGAAAGGGGTGTGTTCAAAAAAATAGCAGTGTGGCATTCAATCACTGAGGTCATCAATTTTGTGAAGAAACAGGTGTGAATCAGGTGGCCCCTATTTAAGGATGAAGCCAACACTTGTTGAACATGCATTTGAAAGCTGAGGAAAATGGGTCGTTCAAGACATTGTTCAGAAGAACAGCGTACTTTGATTAAAAAGTTGATTAGAGAGGGGAAAACCTATAAAGAGGTGCAAAAAATGATAGGCTGTTCAGCTAAAATGATCTCCAATGCCTTAAAATGGAGAGCAAAACCAGAGAGACGTGGAAGAAAACGGAAGACAACCATCAAAATGGATAGAAGAATAACCAGAATGGCAAAGGCTCAGCCAATGATCACCTCCAGGATGATCAAAGACAGTCTGGAGTTACCTGTAAGTACTGTGACAGTTAGAAGACGTCTGTGTGAAGCTAATCTATTTTCAAGAATCCCCCGCAAAGTCCCTCTGTTAAAAAAAAGGCATGTGCAGAAGAGGTTACAATTTGCCAAAGAACACATCAACTGGCCTAAAGAGAAATGGAGGAACATTTTGTGGACTGATGAGAGTAAAATTGTTCTTTTTGGGTCCAAGGGCCACAGGCAGTTTGTGAGACGACCCCCAAACTCTGAATTCAAGCCACAGTACACAGTGAAGACAGTGAAGCATGGAGGTGCAAGCATCATGATATGGGCATGTTTCTCCTACTATGGTGTTGGGCCTATTTATCGCATACCAGGGATCATGGATCAGTTTGCATATGTTAAAATACTTGAAGAGGTCATGTTGCCCTATGCTGAAGAGGACATGCCCTTGAAATGGTTGTTTCAACAAGACAATGACCCAAAACACACTAGTAAACGGGCAAAGTCTTGGTTCCAAACCATCAAAATTAATGTTATGGAGTGGCCAGCCCAATCTCCAGACCTTAATCCAATTGAGAACTTGTGGGGTGATATCAAAAATGCTGTTTCTGAAGCAAAACCAAGAAATGTGAATGAATTGTGGAATGTTGTTAAAGAATCATGGAGTGGAATAACAGCTGAGAGGTGCCACAAGTTGGTTGACTCCATGCCACACAGATGTCAAGCAGTTTTAAAAAACTGTGGTCATACAACTAAATATTAGTTTAGTGATTCACAGGATTGCTCAATCCCAGAAAAAAAAAAAAAAAATGTTTGTACAAAATAGTTTTGAGTTTGTACAGTCAAAGGTAGACACTGCTATTTTTTTGAACACACCCCTTTCAACTAATTGCCCAATTGCACAGCCTTAAGAGCGTGCATATCATGAATGCTGGGTCTTGTTTGTTTTCTGAGAATCTACTGAACCTACTGGTAACTTGTTTGCCACGTAGCAATAAAAAATATACTAAAAACCTTGATTATTCTGGTTAGTCACATTGTACTGCTATTATTTTGAACAATACTGTATATATATATTTTTTTTTTTTTCATCATGCTGAAATTTTTTCAAAACTCAAACTTCTAGTTGGTGGAGTAACACTCAGTATAACGGTGTAAAACACTGCCGTCTCAACTGGTTCATCATTGTGGTATAAACATACAAGATTACCACTCTTACAGTGTGTGTGTGTGTGTGTGTGTGTGTGTCAGGGGCAGCAGGGCGTCTCTGTCAGGCTGATGTTTGAGACGGTCACAGGACAGAGTGTGAGCGCTGATCTGGAGCTAAAGAATGAAGGAAGTACTACGATTTACTACAGCTGGGAGAGACTGACGCAAACACACACACTCACTCAACACTTCTACTTCAACAGCACTACAGGTACACACACACACACACACACACACACACACACTGACATCAGAAACCTCATTGAATCAATATGATTTTTTTATAGGTCTCTTCTGCTCACCAAGGCTACATTTATTTGATTTATTAAATACAGTAAAAACTGTAACTCTGAAGTATTATTCTAAAATAATATTATATTATATTTTATGTGAATCTGTGTTGAAGTGTAATTTATGTCTGTGTTGCTCCGCTGTATTTTCAGCATCATTCCTCCAGTCTTCAGTGTCACATGATCTTCAGAAATCAGTATAATATGATGATTTACTGCTCAAGAAACATTCCTGATCATTATTAGTGCTGAAAACAGTTGTGCTGCACAATATTTTAGTGGAAACCATCATACATTTTATTTTTCAGAATTTAATGTGTCCTTGATGAATAACAATATTAATTTATATATAAAAAACAACAACTTTTGACCACTAGTGTCCATATTGAGTACCACACAGACTGTAGATCGTCTGTTGATGTGTGATGCTCTCTGTCAGCGGTGATTCTGCCCGGCTGCACTAAACACATCAGCTTCATCTTCAAGAGCGCGTCTGCGGGCATCATGACTGAAGTCTGGCGTCTGCACACACACCCGCTGCTGATGGGCGGAGCTTCACTGCGGGTCACTCTGAGGGGCGTGGCTTTAGAGCAGGACAACAGCGCCCTGCAGAGAGCCGCGCTGGAGGTGTGTGTGTGTGTGTCATTTAAAGCAATGAAAGCATTCATTCAGTTGAAATGATGTTGTGTGTGTGTGTGTGTGTAGAAGGAGCTGGAGCAGAAAGTGTCCGTGTCGCTGTGTGGACGGATGGTCAGGGATCTGCTGAGAGGAGTTCACACTCCAGAACGCCCCAGTTCTCCTGCTGACCTCTACATCACAGACGAGGAGCTGTTCAACACACTCAACCCTCGCGTGCGTGATCACAGCACACACACTCACACACACACACACACACACACACATGCGCGCACACACACACACACACACACACACACACACACACACACACATATATATATATATATATATATATATATATATATATATATATATAAATTATATTATGAATTAACTAATTATAAATGAATTCATTCATTAATTAATAACAAGTGTATTTGTAAATTAATAACAATAATAGTGTAGTTTTTAGATTTTTATAAATGTTTCTGTATATTTGTCCCAGTCCTTGTCAAGCGTTTACTTTATATAACATTTAAAAAGTATACATTTTATAATATGAAATTTTATTTTATATATTTTTTATATTTTATAATATATTATTATTATTATTTTATATTATATAAATCATGCATGCTAATATATTTAGATACATATACATATAAATTAATAACTTCATATTTTATTAATATTATTAATGTTTTATTATATATTTAAATATTATTATTTATTTTATATGTATGTATTTATTACACATATTGCATACAATGTTATATTATATACTGTACATATAAATAATAAATATTTAAATTAATACAATTCATTATGAATCTATTATTTCAGTATATTTGTATATTATATATAACACTTGAAGTTTTATACATGCATATACACACACATAGAGAGAGACACAATAATATATTCTATGCATTTAAAATTTATAATTGTAATATTTCCATATAATACATAATATTGAGTGTTTCATAATATTTGATGAACATTGAGTTTATCATTTTTCTGTTGCTGTAATTTTATAACAGTGATGGGGAAAGCCACAGGAAGCTGTGTGTTACATGAACAAGGAGTAAAATGCATTGCTGAAACCCTCCAAAATTATATAAAAACATATATTTAAATGGATTTAAAGTACATCTTCATGGCTTTTGGTCCCTTTCAATGCATTACAGCAAAGCTGCAACATTAAAGCTTAGATGAGAAATGAATCAGTGTTTTCACAAGACAACATAATGCACAGATATCAAGTGTCATTAAATCATCAGCGCTGTACAGTAAGAAACTGAAGCAGTGAGTCAGACGCCAACCATTTACCCAGAAAACCTTCAGATCCTCATCAAAACAGCTCCATGAAAAGACCTCTCATCATTAAAGGTGTACAGAAATACAAAACAGAGCAGTGGTGCAGTTTAGTCCACAAGATGCTTTCATTTAATCAACATAATCACCATAAAGCCTCAAATCATAACCATCATAATAATAATCATCTTTAATATGACAGGAGGAAATAACAGTTGTATAAAGGAGTCATGTATTAGATTTGGCCAGTCGTATTTATTTTCCCAAGTGTCATAATTGATTTATTTTCCATGCACGGGGAAGGACGAGTTCATCTTCACGTCTTCTGTAAACTACGACATGCACAAACTTCAGCCTCTCATTTGGACTTCCCTCTAGTTTTCACTCGATGTTCGGTCTTGTTAAACACACGCTCGTACACACAAACAGCCGTAATCAGCTCCATTAAGCAGATAATTGCTGGAGTCGTGTAATTTAGGGCAGAACATGACTGAGGCTCAGAGAACAGCTCAGCGTGTTCCCGCCGGAGAACAGCCTCACTGAACCTGGAACTGACAGACCATCCGGACTAAATGAATGCTATGAAACATGTTGTTCTGACAGTTTACAGTTGGCTGTGGTTGTTGTTGTGCAGCTGCAGTACCGGTGCGAGGCTGTGGAGGCGCTGCGGGGCCTGTGGGAGCAGGTCAGGGGGTCAGGAGACGCTCAGCCCTGGGATCTGTCTCTGAACACACTCGGACAGGTACCGCAGCAGTGCCCCGTTCACATACACTCACTGCATCAGCCTTCAGAACGATACATAGGAGACAAATATTGATTACTTTCCATTACATTTAAGGACATTTTCCTAATCATTACTTTAATGCAAAAAAAAAATACATTCTCATTGCTGTAATGTCAAAAAGTGATATTATTTTAGTTGTAAAATACATAGGTGGCTATTAACCTAAAAAGACCATAAGAAACAAAATGAAAACAAAAATAAAAAGCGTACACTTTTCATTCAGTATAACCTGAAATACTGTACTAACTCAAGCCATATTTGAAAAAAAAAGATTAAAAACAACAAAAATGCAAAACAAACTTACTCAAACTTTAAAAGTGCAAAAATATATAAAAATTAAATTATAAATCTAATAAAAACTGTAATACTATATCAGTTATAATAAAATAACACTGGCACTAATTAATTTATGGTAAATTAAGCTTATTTTCAGGCCATTAGTTTTCATTTAAAATTGACCTTTCAGCATTTAATATTATTTTTATTTATATATATATATATATATATATATATATATATATATATATATATATATATATATATTCTACTCTTCTATTTTTGGTTTTGTGCTGGTAATCATATTGGGATATTTTGCATGCTAATGACAGGAATCTATCCCTTGATGTGATTGGTTATTATTGTGTGGTGTAACAAAAAGAAAAAAAAGGTGTTTGAAACTGCATTTCTTGACTGGCACAGGGTTTGTCTGAAACAGGGGTAGACAGGTTCCTCACCTGTCTGTAGCTGAAGACACTGATGAGCTTGTTCAGGTCTGCTTGATTTGGGCTCTTAACATACCTACCCCTGGTCTAAAATCATATTAAAAACATCAAATAGACAAATAAACAACATAAAAATTATTAATAAAAACTTTATTTTCACTACATGAGGACTTTAAGCTGCATGTTTGCTTTATTTGACGGCCAGACTGAAATAAAGCCAATGAAAAAAAAAAAAGAATTATCCGTCAGTCACTGCATGAAACAGAGCAGCGTGAACATTGTGCTAAACATCCCTCACTCAGGTTTGGAGCGTGGTGACTCGTGAGGGACAGTGAACAATGTTAATGTGTGTGTGTTTTGTCCTCTAGCTGCTGTTGTCTGTTACTGAGAGCGACGGCGAGAGCAGAGAGACGAGTCTGAGCCGCTTTAACTCTCTGATCCTGGAGCTGCAGCAGCCGCAGATACACAGCACACCTGTGCCAGCGCGAGACCTCGGGTGAGACACACACACACACACACACACACACCGCGTGATGAACATGGTGATGACCTCTGTCTGTGTACAGTGTGCAGTTATGGAGGGAGCTGCTGGACGGTCTGGTCTGTGAGTCTGTGAGACTGAGACACTCGCCGGGCCTTCAGGAGAACAACAGCTGGACAGACACCAGTGAGGACCACACACACACACACACACACGCACACGCACTCGTGAAAGACTACGCTCTGACATTAACCGTGCCGATCCGCAGCTGAGCAGGACGAGGAGCGGAGAGGAGGAGTCCAGCTGATGAAGGACGAGAGGAGACGCATGAGTGTGAGAGAGCTGGAGGAGACCCGAGCAGTGCAGGTGAACCACTCAGAAGAGCTCAGCTACTGCACAACAAGCTCAAGAACATCTTCTCAAACCCCTTTAACTGTGTAACCTCACCCAGAACACCCCAGCACACATCCAGCGTGTGGTGTGTGCGGCTCCTGTGGTGCTCACTCACTAGTGCACATCTCTCACTGACTCACACTCTGCTAACCGCTCTCAGCGCAGGACAGATGAACCCTTTCACACCCGCTAACAGTGTGAACCTCTCGCTCTCTCTCTCGCTATCTCTCTCTGATCTGTCTCTCTATTTCACACACACACACACACACACACACACACACACACACACACACAGTGGCAGTATAAACTCTCAGACAGACTCTCTATGCCCTGACACTTGTAATACTCTCTCTCTCTCTCTCTCTCACTCTCTCTCTCTCTCTCTGTGCGTGTGTGTGTGTGTGTGTGTGTAGGAAGCTGGGAACACGAGGAAACATGTGCGAGAGGAGAAGAACACAGACCCTAGCTTCACTACTGATCACACACACACACTTCAGGACAGATACAGAGCGCTGCTGCACACTCAGGTCTGTGCGCATTATAGTCAAAATACAGTGAAAACTGTCAGAAAATACTACAATTGAAAATGTGCTGTTTTCTATGTAAATATGTTTTAACATTTTATACATTTCTGTGATGAAAGCTGAAATTTAAGCATTGTTACAATCATTCAGTTTTACTGTTTTGCTGCTCAAGAAACATGTATCATTATTATCATTGCTGAGAATGAATTTATTCAGGATTCTTTGATGAATAGAAAGTTCAAAAGAACAGCATTTATTTGACATATTAATATAACTATAATATAAGTGTATGTGATAGTAGTGTGACTACAGCAGGTGATTGTGACATGATACACTTACGACACATTCAAACCCTCACACACTCCTCTGTGGTGTCTGATCACCCTGTAATGTTTGACATAACATGTGTGTGTGTGTGTGTGTGTGTGTTTCAGGTGTACGTGCTGATGGAGAGGATGGTGGATTCTCTGTGTGATTTACTCGATGACACTCAACACACTCCTCAGAGAGTGTACTAGACACAGTTCTTCCGTCTGTCTTCATTTACTGTCTAAAAAAAGTCATTTTCCTGTCAAGAAGAACCTTTGTTGTGTTTCTCGATGTGTTTGCATGTAAGTTTTAAACTAGTCGTTCTTAAACAACTGAAAGGTGATTCACTTTGATTAATGAGATAATCTATAAGCTTGTCCATCAAGCATTTCATGTCTGAATGGCTGAAGGTTGAGCTGGTTCTCTGCTGAATCTATCTGACCGTCTTTATTAATGACCACTCAAAGGTATCGCTATATTTCTGCTGTAATAAACATTTAAACTGGAAATACTTCAGTATTTTATGAAAACTGCACCATCATACTGTACATGAAAAAAATAAAGTAATTTAAATAGAGTTATTTATTTATTTATTTAGTAATACAGTATAGCATACCAAACCTTTATGCTGGGAGCTCTCGGATTTCTTCAAAATGTCTTAATTTGTGTTCTGAAGAGGAACGAAGTTCTTACAGTTTGAACGACTTGAGAGTGAGTTCATTTATATTTCTTAATTATATGGTCGTATTTTAATGAGTTTTTCAGTAATTTATTTTAATTTAGATGATGTCTTAAATATTTTATTTATTTTAATAGTTTAGATTTTATTTATTTGTTATTCGTTGTTTGTAAAAGAATAAATAGGGTTACGTGTGACGTTGCCTCCTCCTCCGTCCAATCAAAGCTGCGCTAGCTGAGTGACAGCCGTTCGGTCGAAACAAATGCATATCCGCGTTTTCCCTCGTCCAATCATCTCTTAGCTCCCGCCCTCACGCGGAAGTGGTGTGTGCGCCTGCGCACATCTGCACACGTGCGCGGAAACACAGGCGAACTCAGTTCATATTTAACGCTTCGAGAGCGCAGTGAGCTCCGGTTTAACATCGTCTATGTGAACAGAAGCTCTGGAGCACCGCTGTACGTGTGTGTGTGAGAGATGAGCGACACGCGCGGCTCCAGCGGAGACTCCGAGCCCGAGTCAAAGCGCCTCTGCACCGCGAGCACGTCTCACGAGCGCTCTGGACCGACAGATGGCGTCAGCGTCGCGGTGGTGAGTTTATACATATGATACTGAGAATACAAATAACTGTGATATTGTGTCGCTTTCGTGATATTTTAGTGGAAAATGTCCACACTTGTAGTTAAGGGTGGTAATACATGATTTAGCATTATGGTAAATCTATTATATTCTATTGTATTCTATTCTGTGCTCTGTTCGTTCTGTTCTAACGTGACTCCAGTGAACTCTATTCTCTTCCACTATGTTGTGCTAATATTCTTTTATGTTGTACTGTATTTTGGTGTATTCTATTCTATTATATTCTGTTCTGTTATACCTTTGTTATGTTCTATTTCAAAGCTCCCTATTCTGTTTCTATTTTCTCTTGTGCTGATATTTTCTTCACCATACTCTGTTCTGTTTTACTCCACCGTGCTCTATTCTGTTGTCTTAGCTGTTCATTTTGTGTTGTGTTCTGTTCTATTCTATTCTAATTCTCTTCTGTAGTCCTCTGTTCTAATGTGTTGTGTTGTGTTGTTGTTCAGTCGGTGATCATGCCAGTGTTTAATGCGTCTGATTGGCTGGACGAGTGTCTGCAGGCCGTACTGGAGCAGGATTTCACCGACCCAATGGAGCTGTCGGTTTACGACGACGGCAGCACGGTAAACACACACACACACACACACACTCTACACGGTCTGGTTATGACACAGTCTCATATGTGTGTGTGTGTGTCAGGATAACTCTCGAGAGCTGCTGGAGAGATGGAGGCAGAGGTTCGAGGACAGAGGTCGACCCATGCTGATCTCAGGCCACAGCTCATCCAGCCCGCGCGGAGGTGTGTGTGTGTGTGTGTGTGTGTGTGTGTTCTGTCTTCACATTCACCTGGTTATCATGACACACGTGTGGAGCTCATGCGATGTTAAACAGACACACACACTTGGTCCGTGTGCTTCAGGAATCAAAAGACGTTTCTTATCAGTGTTTAGCTGCTGTTGGGAACTCAAAGCCTCTCCGTGTTCAGCATACCGAGCTTTCAGCATCACACACACACACACACACACACACACACACACACACTGGAATCTGTGAGAGAGAGCGCTGGACTTACTCAACTAATGTAGCAGATCTAACACAGAAACAGACGATGAGTGTGACAGCAGAGTGTGTTAATGCTTAGTGTGTGTGTGTCTGTGTTAAAATAGTTATTGACCAAAACTATTGAACTATTTAGTTACGCTCTTGTAAGATAGAGATGCAATATTAGTATTTGTTTTAGATTAATCAAGAAACATATGAATTATCACATTTTTGTATAATTTATTTGTAATTTTTTTTTAGTTGGATTTGCAAAAAACCAGGCGGTTCGTCAGAGCTCCGGACGATTCCTCTGCTTTCAGGACGCGGTGAGTGTGTGTGTGTGTGTGTGTGAGAGTGTCTGTGTGTGCGTGTGTGTGTGACATCTACCACCTGAGAGTAAATGCGCTCCTGATGACGGTGTGTATGTCAGAGGAGCTCAGTGAATGAAGGTAAACATCTTCATGTGTGTGTAAATCTATTCCACCTTCTTGTTGGGTCACGATGGCTTCTGTTGTGTTTCATGTCGACGGAGAGCCAGTGAGTCTCTGTGAAACTCAGTACAGAAACACATGCTTCAGATCGAGTGTGTGAGTGTGTGTGTCCCCTGCGGTGCGTGTGAAATTCATGAGAAATTGACACATACTGGGGGACTTCCTTGACTGTTGTTTTGTGCTGTGTTTGCTGGCAGCGGCGTCCATGATGATGATGATAAAGCTGAAGATCTACGCTTGTGTGAGTGATTTAGTGTTGTGCTGCTCAGCGTGATGTTGTGTAATCAGATCTGATCCGCTGGAGCCCATCACGTCCAGCTCTGTCTCTCACAGCAGAAGAAGACGTTCAGTCGAGTGTTCAAGCTGCTCATTTACACACAACCATCGACTCCATCAAGAGTCCCAGTCTGTTTCTCACTCAAAACGTTATAGGAGTTCATGGTGTTTTTGGAGATTGGATGGAATCTCTCAGTAATGGAGAAGTCCAGATGATTTCTTCTTCTCTCTGCTGTTGTGTGTGTGTGTCTGGTTGTGATCCTGACACACACTGCTACAGACGTCGCTCCATTAGTTCTGTTGTTTTTACTGTGCGTCACTGGCGTTACGGCTGCTGTCTGAGGAATGAGGGCCGGTTATTTCGGAGGGATTTTTCCAGAGGCCAAAACCAGCTCTCCTTGAGGTTCAGAGGAACGCCAGGAATCCTGCTCTCCTCCAGAGCCGCCAGCACTTAAACACACAGAGTCCTCGGGAGACAACCTAACGCTGCTTTATATAAACCTCCTCCTGATGATCCGCCGGTGGAGACTGTGAGATATAGTGTCACATATGAACCGATCCTGCTTTAAAAATCACTCAGTATTTGAAAATAAGACACTGCAGTCATGTTGTCCTTGTAGATATTTGTGTTGTTGATTTAAAGTAATCTTGTGATGATGATAATGATGATGATGATGTGTGTTTCAGGATGACATCATGAGGCCTCAGCGGGTTCGACTGCAGTATGAAGCTGCTTCACTGAATCCGACCGCAGTGAGTGATGACACGCTGTTTAAAGAAATCAGTGCTTTCATTCATCAGTGATGCTTTAAACTGATCAGAAGTGGCAGTGGAGACTTGTCTAATGTTACAGAAGTGTATTTTCATCAGCGGCATCAGCAGGAGGGACAGCCGTTATCTCTACAGTGTTGTTTGAGGGCTGGGTTTGTTGCTTTGACCTCTGACCCCGGGTCTCAGCGGACAGACTGAAGAGCTGCGGTGCTGCACAAACAGAGCAGGACTGATCACATGACAGGAAATGGGGCGGAGTAGTGAAAGTGTGTGTGTTTAGGGTGTAACCTGAGTTTGTGTTGTGATCTGCCCTGTCTTTACTCTTCACACACACATTTACAAATGTAGAAACCATGTGTAACTTCATCAACGTCTTCACTGTTAGTTTAGATCACTTTAATGCATCATTGATTGTTAAAAGTATTTGCCACTAAAGTCCTGCGCGCGTGTGTGTGTTTTGTCAGATCGTGGGGTGTAAAGTGTGTCGAGTTCCCGAAGGCTCCACTGAACGTTACACGAGGTGGATCAACTCTCTGAGTCCAGAGCAGCTCCTCACACAGGTCTCACACTCAAATCAACATTCATCTTAATGCATGCTATTGATCTTATTGGGAACGATGCATCACTACAAGTTTGATTTTCTACAATTTTTTTAGGAACTGTTAATGTCTAATCGTTTGCCATAAAGAGCTTTTCTCTAATCATTTAGTCTGCTTAAACTCCGCCCCTTTTTTATTATCCAATCTGAGATCCCATTTAGATCCGCCCACATCTCAACACCCAATCAACACCTGCCTTGTTTTTATTTTATTTTAATGTTAGTGTGTTTTATTAATTGCTTTTTTGTCTTTTTTTTATTAGTTTTTATATTTTATTCAGTTTTAATTAATTCAGAATTATTTTATTTCCCTTCGTTGCCAGGACAGGACATTTCAAATTTTTGTTTAGTTTTTTCAAGTTTAGTTTTCCACTTAAAATGATATTTTATTTTGTTTCAACTTTATTTACAATAATTTTTAAGTTTTGGCTTTAGTTACCAGTAACTGATACCAATGCTGGTTTTGGAAATTAATTGTATCATGAAAAGAGATTTTAAAACATTTATGAAAGTTTTGGTGAAAGTAATTTTGTTTCTTCTGAAAATTGTGCGCTTTATGTAGGAAGTGAAGGAAAGGGATCTGAAGTGTGTCTCTTTCATGACAGTGCGTTTGATCTCTGTAATCAGGATGTGTGTGTTCGGTGTGTGTGTGTGTGAGGAAAGGCGAGGCGTGCTGTGTTTCGAGGGTCGCGTGCCTCGCGGTCAGCGGGTCACCACAGAAACAGGATGTGTAGCTGAAGACAGATATTTCCACGGAAACAGTGCGTGAGTGTAGAGCGTCACACACGCTGGCGGGAAACGGATCCTGAGGGTCGTGAGGTCAGATCGCTGTGTGGAACCTTCCCAAATCATCCCCAAAACACTCCAATTACCATCAAACAGAGAGAGAGTATAAATGCTGTTTTACATGCAACATCAAATTCTAATAACACCCTAGCAACCACCTAGCAACCATTTAGAACACTGCAGCACTGCCCCAGCAACCCCCTAGCAACCACTCAGAATACTGTAGCATTGCCTAGCAACTGCCTAGCAAGCAATTAGAACACTGCCCGGCAACATTTAGAATATTGTAGCACTGCTTGGCAATCGTGTGGCTTCAGCAATTAGCTCCCGCCTTTTTGGCCATTTTCAATTATCTGGGAGAGTCGCGCGGTGACGCGCTGCCAAGATGGCGATGGCCGGTCTGCACACTTTAGGCTTCAGAACCACTATTGAGGAGTCTATGGGTGACGTCAAGGACACTGCGTCCATATTTTTTTTACAGTCTATGTTCAAAACGCACAAAACACTCAATTCGCTCCATGTCATTCCTACTGCAGGATGTCTGTTCGCGTCTTTGCATTGACTTCACCTGTAAATCACGATTAACGCATCATTCTCATCTGGTGTGAACGCACCATAACAATGCTCTATCCTGGAGACTATTGTAACCAACTAATAATACTCTGATCACCTTAGCACCTGCATAGCAGCACACTAGCAACCAATTACAGCATCCTAGCAATGCCATAAGGACTGCCCCCAGCACCCTAGCAACTACCTAGCAGTACCATAGCAACCCACTTGGAATTGCATAGAAATGGCCAATGGCTAACCTGGCACACATCTCTAGAAATATCACAGCAGCCACCCAGAAAACCCTAGCAATGCTGTAGGGAATACTAACAGCACCAGAGCAACCACTGTGAATAACACTAACACCTTAGCAACCACCACACACAACCAGAACATTGTGATGTCACTCTGCTGTGCCCTAGCAACTGCATAGCAACCGCTCAAAACATCCTAGCAACACCTCAGGGAGTGCACGCAGCAACAAGCAGCCATCCTGAAAACCAGAGTAATTACAGCACACTCAGGACACCCTAGCAACCTGGTGCACACCGTGACAGCCTGGTTTAGATGTTGCATTAAAATCAGTTCTGAATGATGGTTTTCTGCTGGAGTTTCTCCTCCACATGTTCTTGTTCACTGAGAAGGGAGTCGTGTTTCTCTTGGGTGTGTTTGCACATTCCAGACGGGGTTATGCAGCGAAACACACACACACACAGTGTCCAGCGGGTAACATCTCCGCTACGACACACTCGCACCAGCTCAGTGTCACGGACAGACTCACACACACTCACACACTCACACACTCTCACACTCACACACACACTCACACACACACACACACACACTCACACACACACACACACACACACACACACACACACACACACACACACACACACACACACACACACACACACACACACACACACTGCCTCTCCAGTCTGGAACTGGTTTGTTTGGAGCTGTACATGCGACATCTGAGCGGTGAATAAATGGACTCCTGTAGCACATGTGTGATACTGAGTCTGTTTACAGTCCAACAAAGAGATCTATTAACATATTTTACCCCAAATTCACTTCATAACATCAGTCGAGTGTTTGACATAATGTATTTTTGTGACCAGACATGGTTTCATATCACAGAATGAGCCAGAAATCACTGTTTCAAGCATTCTGTATGATGATAAAGGCTATATCCACTATCATTGCATTATGAATATACTTTATTCGTATAAAAATACCCAAGATGGTTTGAATTACACAGATGAAGTATATGTTGTTATAACTGTGTGTTTACAGTCTTCAGGTTTTATCAGTTCAAGCGGCTCTATCTTCTTTTTATTCTTCTACATTGAGAGCTGGTTTCACTTAAGCATGGGTGTATCAGTCCTGAAATATCAATATAGCAATACTGATGTGAATACTCAAACAAATACAGATGCTAAGGTGTGTTTTATTTACCAGTGTTTTTGTTTATTTAACAAAAAAAAATGTATGCGTACAATATGCGTTAAATTGGATGAATAACCTACGTTAGTGAATAATTGTGTAGGATGGAACTATTTTCCTGCTCATCTGAACACACACACCAGTCCATCACAGAGCGTTCACTCACTCCTGACAGTGCATTCAGTCTGTGGGGAACGGCAGCACAAAACAATGATTATCAGGACACAGGGAAAAAACGTGTATGTTTGAGTTATACCAAGATAAACTGAAATTGTAGCCTGTAGTTTGTGCAAATACATTCATTTATATTGAATGTTAAAAGTTCATATAGTTCATGTTTTATTCTCTAATGTTGGTATAAGTCATTGACTGTCAGAATAAAAAACAGCCTTTCACTGGCAGTCCCTGATGAAAATCAGTCATGTTTTTACTAAAGTGTCCATAGTTCAACTGTAGTATTTGTAGATGTTCATGGTTACCACTACAGCAATCATACGTTAACCATGTGTAAACATATGTTGAAATAGACGTATTGAATGTTGAAACGCATTTAAAATATAAAGACATGTGGGTATCATTGCTCATTTTACTCTTAGTAATGTAATAAGTTAATAAATGTCATCATTTAAAAGTTCAGTTGAGAAGTATCGGTATCGTATCGAAAACAAAACAAGTGGAATGACCCATATTAGGGGTTTGGAACATCATCAGTTGGGTTTCTCTGTTATGAAACAGAAACTACATTGCTTTTGTGCTTTTTTGGTAAAAATAGGCAAGATAATACTACTCCCTAAATAATCAGGGTTTTTTTGGTCTCTCAGTGGATGCATAGAAGTTATCGTCATTTATATCATTATCACAATAAATAGCTGAAAACCTCAGGAGGTGTTTTCGAGTCCACATCGCCCACCTCAGTGCACTCAGATCCCAGTGCAGTGTTTAGTTTATTTGCCCTGAAGATAATCACTGATTTCAGCATTGAAATATTCCTCTCTCCTCCCTCCACTCCACTCCATCTTTCATTGTGTGTGTGTGTGTGTGTGTGTGTGTGTTAAATGTCCTGAGCGTCTAGCTCTCCCTGATCATTAACTCTCGGTCTGAACACACGCGGCCAAAGTAAACTCATTAGACCAGTGTGTGTGTGTGTGTGTGATTTAGAGAGTGTAGGGAACATGTTAATGGTTTTATCTGCCAGACGCAGGACTGGTTTGTACAGACTGCAAGCTGAAATCCTGCAAAATAATCACAGACAGTCAGAACAGAACATTTTTGATATTTGATACATATTTTGTAACAATGAGGATTCTCTGTGGGCGGAGCTAATTTAACACATCAATGAGAAATGGACACCAAGCACCCTATATACATAATATTTTAATGTGAATATCTGTTAAAATTGATTTTTGTGATGTGCAGCTGTATTTTCAGCGTCACATGATCTTCAGAAATCATGAAAATATGATGATTTGCTGCTCAAGAAACATTGCTGGTTATTATCAGTGTTGAAAACAGTGGAAACTGTGATGCACGTTATTTTTCAGGATTCACAAATGAATGTTAAGTTCAGAAGAACTGCATTTATTTTTAAAATGGAAATCTTTTGTAGCATTCTAGATGTCTTAACTGTCACTCTTCATCACTGCAGTGCTTCTTTCTGTCCTGCGTCAGGTGTACACGTCTCACGGGCCGACGGTCATCATGCCCACCTGGTTCTGTTCCCGTGACTGGTTTGAGGAAGTGGGTCTGTTTGACGAGGGAGGGAAGGTGAGGCTCTTGTGATGCTCAACAGATGTGAAGCTCTGGATCAGTCCTTCATCTGAGCTGGTTCTCCATCAGGGCGTTCCTGAGGACCTGCTCTTCTTCTACCAGAGTCTGCGTCGAGGAGGTCATGTGATGCGCGTGGACGAGTGTCTGCTGGTGTATCGCTATCATGAACACGCAGCCACTCACTCAGTGCTGGAGTGAGTCTGATACACTCACCACTGCAGCACAACACAGCTGTCAGTCACAGTGACATCTACAGACACAGCTGTCAGTCCAGAGATGTCCAGTTTATCAGTCTGTTTTTATGTGCTTTCTCATGAGTCTTAATTTTTAGGATTAATATTATTTAACATACTGAAGGCATTTAAAGTTCAGAACTAAAAATAATGTAAATAATTACAAATGAATGAATAAGTAACATTCATATAAATTACTTGAGATACTGAAGGGACCTAAAATACTGAAATAAATAAAAATAATGTTTAGTATTATTTTTAATTAGTTAACACACTGAAGATACTTAAAAAAGCTAAATATTATCTAATTAATTACAACAAAGGAATAAATACAGTTATGTATTGTTATACTGAAGGTACTCAAATAAAAATAATGAATAAATATCATTATTATTATTATTATTTTAAATGCTGAAAGGACATCAAATACTAAAATAAATAAATACAAACAAATAAATATTTAGTGTTATTTATTTTTAATTATTTAAAACACTGAAGATACTTTAAAAAGCTTATATTTTATATATATATATATATATATATATATATATATATATATATATATATATATATAATTACAGTAAATGAATAAATGCATTGGTTATTTGTTATTTTAAATATGTATTGTTTTGTTATTTAATTGTATTTATATTGTATTGTTATTTTAAATTCTGAAGGTACTCTAAAAAATAAATAATTAACAATTAATGAATAAATAACTTATTATCATTATAAATTATTTTAAATTCTGAAGGGACCTAAATTACTATAATACAAATAAACAAATAATAAATAATATTTTGTGTTGTTATTAGTTAACACACTGAGGAGACTTAAAAAATAAACAAATAGCTAAATAGAATCAAACTAGTTACAGTAATGAATAAATCAAGTTATGTATTGTTTATGTATAGACTGAAATGACTTTTAAAATATAAAATTATTATAATTAAACTTACAAAATTATTTAATGAATAATTAAAATGTATTTCCATCATTGAAAAATGATTTTCCAGACATGCAGTGAAAGAACATGTGTTTTATAATCCTGCATGACACATTCAGCTTGAATGTTGTTTTTGGTACAGTTTATCAGTGGAAAAAATATTCAAGGATCCGTATATTCTCACGGGTCACTTCATCTGTGTGTGTGTGTGTGTGTGTGTGTGTGTGTGATCGGTCTCAGGCATCCTCTGACTCAGGGATTCCGCTCATTTTCTCTCCGTGGGTCCAGCGGTCCACAGCTGTCTGTCAGTCTCGCTCTGTGTGTGTGTGTGTGTGTGAGAGAGAGAGAGAGAGAGAGACTTCATTAACCGTCTCCTGTCCTCTGCTCTCAGAGAGACCATCTGGAATCTCCGTGTCCACTTCCTGCAGGAGCGAGTGCTCAGCCAATGGGAATCCTTCACCGTGTGGAATGCTGGGAAACAGGGACGCAGACTCTACCGCAGCTTGAGTCCCACCAATCAGAAGAAGGTACGGACCGTTGGACACTTCCTCGTGTTTATAATATCAGAATACACTCTAAAATACTGATATAATTCAGTATAAACTATTTAAAAAAATGAAAACACTTATTATTAATTAGTTAAAAAACTAATTAAATTATTAATTAGTTTAAAGGGGGGGTGAAATGCTATTTCATGCATACTGAGTTTTTTACACTGTTAAAGAGTTGGATTCCCATGCTAAACATGGACAAAGTTTCAAAAATTAAGTTGTACGTTTGAAGGAGTTTTTCTGTTCCAAAAATACTCCTTCCGGTTTGTCACAAGTTTCGGAAAGTTTTTTTCGAGTATGGCTCTGTGTGACGTTAGATGGAGCGGAATTTCCTTATATGGGTCCTGAGGCACTTCTGCCAGAAGAGCGCACGCTCCCGTATAACAGAGCACTGAGAGCACAACAGACTTCACTGATCAGAGCGAGAGCGTCGCCAAATGTCACAAAAGAAGTGTGTTTTTGGTTGCCAGGGCAAGACAACCCTGCACAGATTACCAAAAGAGAAACAGCATTAAGGGACCAGTGGATGGAGTTTATTTTTACAGAGCATCAACGGAGTTGTGCAAGTGTTTGTGTTTGTTCCCTGCATTTCGAAGATGCTTGTTTTACAAACAAGGCCCAGTTTGACGACGGATTTGCGTATAGTTTATTTCTTAAGGATGATGCAATCCCAACGAAAAAGGGTCACGATCGTGTGTTGGAACCGCAGGCGGTGAGTAAAACTGCTTCAAATATCTCTGTGTTGTTAACTTAGCTATCGGCGCGTAAGCACATCAAGTAAACAACATACGATGTTTTTATCAAACTGCACTTTCCACATGTACAGCTTAAAAAAAAAAAAGAAAAAAAAGACGACATAAAGTGGAACTTAGTCATTTTCCAAAACCGCTAAGCAAATATATACAGTTTCAGTACATACCACATGGAGACACCTTTGCTGATGGCTGCTCTTGTTAAATTTCAGCCTCTGGATCTGTGTCACAGCTTCCAAACGCTCTCAACACAAAAGTCTACTCGCGCTCGTGATTCTTTAGCTCCGCCCACACGTCACGCCTCCAGCCGCTCGTGTTTTTCCGGGAAAAATCGTTACAGACTATCTTTCTCTTATAAATATAATAAAAATAAAGACTTTTTGGAGTTATGAAGGATGCAGTACTACTCTATAGGTACTCAAGATTAACAGGATATTGAGTGAAAACGAGCATTTCACCCCCCCTTTAACTTAAATTTTGAAATAAAATTTAATAATATTAATAATATAAATATTATTATAATTCAAGTTTAATGTGTATAGCGCTTTTTACAATACAAATCGTTACAAAGCAACTTTACAGAAAATTATGTTTCTACAATATTTAGTAGTAGCTTATGGTGGTGACTGTCAGTTTGTGCACGTTTGACAGGATTTGTTGATAAATCAATACAAGACGTGGTCAGCTAGACGATGAACATTATTCATATTATTAATTAATAGTTATTATATGATGAAGTCACACATTTAGCAATAATTGTTAGTTCTGTTTGTTGATTCAAGGTCAGCATCATCTGAGGTCCTCTGAGGGTCAGCATCATCTCTTCTCAGGTGTTCTGGATCCAGACTGGAGCTTGTGTAAATCCTAGTTACCAAAACATAGAAACAAAATAGAGACATCATTAGCATAGCTGCTGATCCAACAAAGTAAAATTAGTTTAACCCAAGCTAATGAATAAAAATGCACCTTTGATCAGATGCAACTACACTCACAATTTAAGAGATGCATTATTCGAATGCTTGGCGAAAGATATGCGTTTTTTATCTAGATTTAAACAGAGAGAGTGTGTCTGAACCCCGAACATTATCAGGAAGGCTATTCCTGAGTTTGGGAGCCAAATGTGAGAAAGCTCTACCTCCTTTAGTGGACTTTGCTATCCTAGGAACGACCAAAAGTCCAGTGTTTTGTGACCTTAGGGTGCGTGATGGGTTGTAGCGTGGTAGAAGGCTAGTTAGGTACGCAGGAGCTAAACCATTTAGGGCCTTATAGGTAAGTAATGATAATTTGTAACTGATACGGAACTTAATAGGTAGCCAGTGCAGAGACTGTAAAATTGGGGTAATATGATCATATTTTCTTGACCTGATAAGGACTCGAGCTGCTGCATTTTGGACGACCTGTAGCTTGTTTATTGAAGATGCAGGACAACCACCTAGAAGTGCATTACAATAGTCCAGTCTAGAGGTCATGAATGCATGAACTAGCTTTTCTGCATCAGAAACAGATAACATGTTTCGTAGCTTGGCAATGTTTCTAAGATGGAAGAATGCAGTTTTTGTAACATTGGAAATATGATTTTCAAGAGACAAATTGCTGTCTAATATAACACCCAGATTTCTGACTGTAGAGGAAGTAACAGTACATCCGTCGAGTTGCAGATTGTAATCTACAAGATTCTGTGTAGTGTTTTTTGGTCCAATAAGTAATATCTCTGTCTTATCCGAATTTAATTGGAGAAAATTATTTGTCATCCAATCTTTTACATTTTTAACACACTCTGTTAGCTTAGATAATTGAGAAGTTTCATCTGGTCTCGTTGAGATATATAGCTGAGTATCATCAGCATAACAGTGGAAGCTAATTCCGTATTTTCTAATAATATTACCAAGGGGCAACATGTATATTGAAAATAGAAGGGGACCTAGGACGGATCCTTGTGGCACTCCATATTTTACTGGTATTATAAAAGGATAAAAGATAACCGATCAAAAGGTAACCATGAGATGTTTCCCTGTGTATATACAGGTGCAAATGCAAAATGGATTTTAAAATACAGTGTGTGTGTATATATATATATATATATATATATATATATATATATATATATATATATATATATATATATATATATATATATATATATATATATATATATATATATCCATTTTGCATATATATTATTGATAATAATAATGTTCTTATGAAACACTAAAAGAGCTTAAAATACTGAAATTGAAAACAATATATACAGTATGTCATTATTATTGATATTCACAATACTGAAGGGGCATAAACATTCTAAAATAAATAAATAATCATAGTTAAATTATAATTCGCATTTGTGGTAATAATGTGGTAATTATTGTTAATATTAATTATAAATAATTAAGGGAAAGTCTAGTAATCCCTTAGTAATGGCTCTTAGCAACCAGCCAGAACACCACTGCACTGCAATAATGAATTAATCGTCAGTAGTTAATTAATATTCAGTTAATTAATGTTTAATAATTCAGTGAATGAAGAGGTATTGTGGTGTTCTTCATGGTCTGTGTTCGTGATCGCAGGTGAAGGCGTTCTGTGACGTAGACGAGAACAAAATTCAGAAGGGCTTCTACACGTACGAGGAGTCGAAGGTGAGTGATTCAGATCATCACCATCTCCTCATGATCAGTCAGTCTTACAATTACACCGCATACATCTGCTTTAGTACAGTCATAACCACAGCTGGGAACAGTTTCATAGGATGCAGGTGGTGATTAGTTATGCAAATATAATGCTAGTAATGAATCAGCGTTACGCTCGGACACAGATCAGCCGTCAGCTGTGTGCAGAAGTACACGCAGAGACTAATTAACTTCCTGAGAGATCCATCATTAGACACATTAGTGTAGGAAAGCACACGCATCACCAGAGGAGCAGTCACCTCCTGCAGAAGAGAGTTTATCTGAAGAGATGAACACACACTCACTGGAGAGAGATTATTAATAACCGTCATTAAACCGTCTGATACTGTGTTTAATACGTCTCTCAGGAACGACCCAAACCCAGGATTCCTGTGCTGCACTTCACAAACGCCTCGCCGCCGTTCATCGTGTGTGTGAAGCTGGTGAGACACACACACACACACACACACGCACACACACACACACGCACACACACACACGCGTTTGTTTCTGTGTAAAGTGTGTTCATCCCATAGGTGTAATGGTTTTTATAATGTACAAACTGTATATTTTATCACCCTTCACCAACCCTAACCCTAACCCTCACAGGAAACTTTGTGCATTTTTACTTTGTCAAAAAAACTCATTCTGTATGATTTATAAGCGTTTTGAAAAATGGGGACATGGGTTATGTCCTAATAAGTCACCCTCTCCTTGTAATACCTGTGTCATAGCCATGTCATTATACAGAGTTGTGTCCTGATATGATACAAAAACATGCCCACACACACACGCAGACACACACACACACACACACACACACACACACTGACACACACACACTCAGGCTGTGGTCCAAATGACTGTGAGGCTCGTATCAATCACAATCATCCTCTGTGTTTCCCTGCTAATCAAACTGATATTATCACACACACAGCTGTTTCTCCACACAGACAGCACATTAACTGACGCTCAGAGGTGTGTGTGTGTGTGTGTGTGTGTGTGTGTGCAGGACATGACCGAGGGAGTTCTGGAGCAGAACCTGCGCTCGCTGCAGCTGAAGGAGGGACTTCACTATTATCACTTCAGCTGAAGACTGAAGCCTGTGTCACTGTAGTTCTCCTTCGTTCCTGAGTGACGCTCAGAACAAACCCTTGTCTCACAGACACATCCATCACACTGACCAGAGTGTGCTGCTGGCTGCTCTCATTCAGGTCCTCTTGCAGTCAGAGAGCGCTGGATCCCTGTTTAAGACATTATTGAAGAGAAATTGAGCGGCAGATTCTTCAGTTTACCCCAAACACACACCATAACCTGTTCATGATCCATAACCCGGCTGAGCCAGTATTTCTCATTAGATGAGGTTTTCATCTAATATAGGCATTTTATTTATATTTTATTTCAGGATTTTAAATTGTTTTAATTAACACTGTTTTAGTATTATATTTTGTTTCAAATGCTTCTGAAATGTATTGTGGGATTTTCAACTGGTTTCTGTCATGTTTTTGTTGCGTGTGTGTGTGTGTGTGTGTGTGTATGCGTTAGCAGCAAATTTGAATCATTCCTGACAGATCTGGTTAGTTTTATCTCTCTTCCTCTCAACAGTCCTTCATTTCTGTGTGTGTGTGAGTGTTGTGTGTGTGTGTGTGTGTGTGTGTGTGTGTGTGTGTGTGTGTGTGTGTGTGTGTGTGTGACGCTGGAATGTGTGCTGCGTTAAGACATTATCTGAGGTCAGTGGCCACGCTCGTGTGTGTGTGTGTGTGTCTGTCTGTTTGTGTGCTTTTGCATCTGTGTGTGTCTCAGGTGATGGAGCGCGCGCGTGTGTGCGCATTTGCGTGTGTGTGTGTGTCTCAGGTGAAGGTGTCTGTGTGTGTGTCTCAGGTGAAGGTGTGTGTGTGTGTGTGTGTGTGTGTGTGTGTGTGTGTGTGTGTCAGGTCACAGTTCATGGCCTGTAAATATTTAGGATGGTGTGTAGGTGGAGGGTCAGAGCTCATCTGAACGGTCACACACACACACACACACACACCCCATCCCAAATAAACATGTCTGTAGATAGAGCCCTGGATCTCCTGACACACAACCATCTCAAACACACTTTTGTTGTTTAAAATGTAACTATTGTCTTTCTTCATACCTTCAAATAGGTTGTTATTAATAATATTAAATTACATTTATTTATTGAACTTAATTTACAATTAGTTTGCATTTGATTAGGGATACCATAGTAATATTTAATCATTAGTGAATGTGTATTTTATATCTGTTTGTATCTAGCTCGTGGAGTCGATCTGAATCGGTCTTGTGCTTGTGTTACGGTGCTATATTCGGTGCTCGGTGTCCCGCGAGGCGCGTGCAGCCGTAATAACAGCGCGCGACTCAGCATCATCTGATAGCGGTGTTTATAGAGCCCAGAATAACCGCAGCCGCCTCGAGACACACGCCCTGCGAGACAGCCGTGCCATGAGCTGCGTGTGGAGCGATCACATACTCAATATATATATATCGGTATTTCTGTGTTTCTCCGTGTGGCATACAACACATCTGAGGATATCTCTGTACAGTTATAGACTGTTGTTTGGGACTGTTACAAATACACAGCGGTGTGTACCATAGTAGATTTATTTACAGTACGGTTGTAGATGAATGTAGTGTTCTTCAGTACACTAACCACAGTACCTTTACGTAGGGCTATAAACTTAAGTCTTAGACTTAAATAGGACTCTTTAATATATATTATATTTTTTATACACATATATACTGACCCTTAACTTTTATTGTAACACAAAATTTATATTTTGAATAAACACTGTTCGTTTAACTTTTATTAATCCTGAAAAAAAAAAAAAGCAGTGTAACTTTCCTACATTGATTATAAATCAGCACAAAATGATTTCTGAAGGATCATGTGACCCTGAGGACTGGAGTAATGATGCTGAAAATACAGCTTTGATCACAGCAATACCTTATATTTTGAAGCACTTTAAAATGGAAAACTGTTATTTTAAAATGCTATATATTTTTATTTTCCTCCAAATAAATACAAGCTTGAAGAGCATAAGAAACTAGAAAAGAAAACAAAAAAATCTGACTGTTCCCAAACTTTTGAACAGCGGTGCAGGTGTGTTTATCCGCAGCTCGCTGGCGGGGGCGTGGCTTAGAGGTGTGTCGAGTGTTGTGGGCGGGGCTTGAGTTTGTAAGAGAGAGAACGTTTCTGCAGGACTCACAGTGTCTGGGCTTCAGACTCCAGCACAATCATGCTCTTCATCCCGGGTCTGTCTGCTCTTGATCCTGTCATGTAGTTTCTGAAGTGACCCAGATTTTCTACAGACTGGAAGAGATTGTTGGCGTTTGAGGATGTTTTCATTCATTCTGTTATCAGCTCTGGTCCTGTGTGGATGTGCACAGTATTCAAGCGACCAGTGCAGCTGGAGAGGAAGGTGAGCCTCGCATTTGTATCAAACTAAACCACTATTAAGTTATTACAGTAAATAGTGTATTTTCTGTCCGCAGATATATGCTTACAAAACTTATTGCACATTAAAACCTTTTATTATTACTATTTCATACTTTGCATGATTGCACTGCATGCCAGAATGTTTTTAACAAGTTAAATATTATGAAATACCCCTTTGATCATTATACGTGTTTGTATAAAAAAGGCCTTTGTACGTTTTAGTCTATAGCTATATCTTTTTGTTTTACCTTTAGCCATGCAAAGACATGTTAAACGAGTAGACTTGCAATAGCTTATAAATGTAAAGAAATGTAAATGCATGTGTTTAAACCTTGTGAGAGCTGGTTGATGGGGAAGGTCCGGGCATGCCCTTATCGGACATGTTCTTACATTTTACCTGAAGACACTGATTCGCGAACCTATTGTTCTTATGGAGCACTCCTTTTCAATGTTGGCTCCAGGACGATTCAGATTCGCGAAGGCTAATTCATAAATTATTACTCTGCTGGATTACAGCTTTGTTTGAGAATAAAAAGGTTAACATGTATGAATCATTAGTCCCAATATACTTTGTCACTGTAAGAAAATAGGCTTCAGAAAAGCTTCACGAATAAAAAAAAAAGAACCGTTTGAAAGAATCGATTCACTAAAATGAATTCGAATCCTCAGCGCTGAAGCGAAAAATGACTGACGGAAAACTGCCACTGATGGTTTTTACAGCTAGTATGTTATGCGTCAGCAGTGACGTTCATCTCTCTCTCTCTCTCTCTCTCTCTCTCTCTCTCTCTCTCTCTCTCTCTCTCTCTCTCTCTCTCTCTCTCTCTCTGACTCGCACTCTTTCTTTCAACTCCTTCACTTGACTCTTTGAAGCAGACCGCGCTGAATCTGGCCTCTATTACGCGCCGCGCAGCTTAATTGACTCCAGAAAATGATTTAATAACGTTAATTAAAAGCAAGATGAAATGGGAGGGAATGTCGGGTCATGAGTGCGAATCTCGGCTCTTTTGCTCTGAGGACATTTGGCAGTGATTTCAGCAGAAACCCAACCCCGTCAGTTTAATTATAATAATGCCCATCCAGAACCCCAGCTGGAGTCCAGACATGAACACCCAGGGCTTCAATATTTGGAGGAAATGCCGAAATATGACCAATCTGTATTTTGGAATCAGCCAATTATTTTTCAAATGCATGAGATTGAAGAAACTCAACTGGTAAAGTCAATTGGGCTTTCAGTGGTGCTTATTAAAACCAGAAAGAAGTCATCATTTTTCATGTACACCTGAAGGGTGTAAAACTCAAAGCTTCTGCTACCCAGCCGAAACAGACACAAACACTGTAATCATCCCAAAATAAGCCAAACCACAACCACTTGAAAGAGCTGTGGCGGGGGAAAAGAGACCGTCACATCTGTATGACATCTTGTGCCACATCTTTCATCTGCATGCTACCCTGCTCATATACGATGATCTTCATAGCTTCAGATGAGCTAATATCT
The DNA here is from genome assembly GCF_003368295.1 of Carassius auratus. NCBI lineage: Eukaryota > Metazoa > Chordata > Actinopteri > Cypriniformes > Cyprinidae > Carassius > Carassius auratus. The sequence goes on along the minus strand of NW_020525600.1, from coordinate 282,710 downwards.
CCACGTTTGACATCTGATCTCTCCTGATGAGGAGCAGCCAAACTCTCAGATTCCTGTCTCATTTGAAAAATAAGTAATCCATTCCTCTTTGGTTTGAACTTAAATAATAAAAGTAATACATGTAAATAAATGTTGTACAAAAGGAATAATAATGACAAAAGCACATAAAATATGGAAATATGAAGATAATTCAAAATGTATTAAATGATAACAGATAGTAGACATATTAGTACTAAAATGAAAATGGAAAGTTGCCTCTGCATGGCATTTAAAATTCTTAAGGTAATTTAATATTTTTTTATTTTTTCTGTATTGCTAAAATTGTGCATTGCTAAATTGGTGCATATAAATAAAATAACGAGTTCAAATATTCTTTGTTTTCAAGTGGTATTTTAGTATTTTTTTCCCTATTACAGTATATAATATTAAATATTATTTTGTTTAACATTTTATTATTTATTAAAATAAATTTTTTTATTTAAATATTTTTTATTGTTTAATTAAATTATTTTAAGTTTTAAAAATCAGAAAGTCATGTGCTTTTTTATTTTGTATTGTTATTTTTAATTTAAAGTTTTATTTTGTTTACATTTGTTTGAGTATTATTTAAGTTTATTTAGTTTATAAAAATGTGGAAAACATCTTATTGTTATTTTATTTGTACTTTTTGCATTAAACGTGGAATCTGTTTGTCAACAATGAGTCCTTTGAAAAAAAAAAAAAAAAAAATCATCCTTTAAAGTCATTCCAAAGCAAATGCATAAATTTCAAGATGAGATTTTCAGTCCTCCTGGAGTCTGTGTGAAGTCATCTGATATTGAAACGCTGTTGTTCTCCAGGGTTGTGTCGGTATGTCTCTGTTGAGAAAGGCTTAGCTCTCTCTCTCTCTCTCTCTCTCTCTCTCTCTCTCTCTGTCTGTCTGCAGTGGTCTGACACACGAGTATCACACACGGGACGTGGAGCAGGTGTACCTGCGCTGTGCCGAGGGCTCTCTGGAGTGGCTCTATCCCACAGGAGCCATCATCGTCAACCTGAGGCCCAACCTGCCGTCCGCCGAGGGTCAGCTGCGCGCCTGTGTCAAGCCGCGGCCGGACTCGTGCGGGGCCAGGCTGTATGTGGAGCGGGCCGGAGCGCTGCGACTGCTGCTGACGGAGGAGGACCAGGCGGCGGGACGCGTGCGCTGCTTCAGTCTACAGGAGGGGGCGCTGTTCGTGGAGGCCTCCGCCCGCCGGGACATCAGCCGGAGAATCACTGCCTTTCAGTACCAGCTGATCTCCACACACACCCCCGCCAGAGACCAGCCCCGCTCACATACAGGTACTGACCACAAAACCTCTCCCTTCAGACCTAACCCTGGACCTCTAAAGGGTCCTGAAACCCTAAAACACATGAGATGAACCCATATGAACAGGTTGCACATCAGTGAAAACAGCAGTAGCACTCATTGTGTCTGTAATTAGGGGTTTTCTCTCCTCTTCCCACCCTCTTTCCACAGTTTTCCATGACAATACACAATATTATTATTTTTAATACAGCAAAATACTAATATTTACCAATTTTCAATACAAAATGAAAACAAAAAATGTCATGCAGGGACATCTTGACAATGGCATTTCAGTATTAAATACACAAAAATGAAAACAAAAAATATAAAAACACATATAAAGTGTAAGTTTTAGTAATTTTGTTTTGTGCGTTTGTCATTTTTAGATATTTTTTTAATATAATAATTTATTTTGAAAATACATTTAAATTTTCTACTTGCTGAAATTGTTTTCTACACTGGATCTTGTGTACTATTTTTTAATTAGGATGCAAATGAATAATCAGTTCTGCACTGATTTAAACATGAGAAGAAAAATACCTGAATTTGCATTGTTTAGTTTTTGTGTGTGTGTTTTGTGTGTGTGTGTGTGTGTGTGTGTGTGTTATATTCCCACCAATGTGATCATCATAATAGTTACATTGTTAGTGAATTTTCTATAATCAACAAATAAAATACTGAATATATAGTGACCATGCACCATATTACTCAGCTCTGGAGTACACAGGAAACATGTGAAAGAGAGAGCGAGAGTTGTGTGGGGGTGGAATAACAGCACTGTCTGTCAAATAACCGTCATTCACATGAAAGACTGCTTTAGAGAGGCTGTAAACCGTCTGACCCTGTAAAACCTCCACCTCCACCCCCCAGATCCATGTTCAGCCTGACATAAGAAAACAAACAGACTAATCAGGAGGTCAGCCGGGGTCAAGCAGCCTGTAGAGCTGTCAATCACAGCCAGCGCTGCGTCTGATTGGTCTGATGCTCGCTCAGGTTTCCTAAAGATTATATTCAGTTCTTTGTGTAGAGGATCACAGACTAAATACTGAAATCTTAATAATCAGTGCTTCATTTCTTCCATATAGCGACCAGGAGTTCCTTCAGAATGCCGTTTACTTTAGTTTTTCTTTCCCGCTCCATTCCCAGAGGCTTTAGCTTCATAAACATGAGTCTTGAGGTGTCCTGAGCTCCTCACCTGTTGCTCTCACTCACACTCACACTAGGACAGGCGTCTACAGGGAGAAAACTGTGTGTGTGTGTGTTAGAGGAGGTTTCTAAGGAATGTCTGAACTGTTCTCTTGTAAGCAATGAAAGTGGACCCTGATTTATACAAGCTCAAGCTCCAAAGAAGTACCATAAAAGTCATCCATATGACCAAAATCCCAGATTTTCAGTCCATAAATTCCTTTCTTTTCATTATGGGGCTAAAAACTGTGATTTGTTGGGTGAACTGACCCTTTCACTGAAGTCTGTCTCATAAGACAGCTGTTTCAGTCGTTTTTGGTTCACAGAACGTTCTGAGAATGTTAAATTTTGATTTGAAGAACTTTTTTTCTAATGTTCTATAAAACAGTTCTAAGTTCCATAAAATGTTCTATAAAAGTTACTTCAGAGTTGTGAGTATTAACCTTAAAATAACCTTTAGGAATCCAAAAATAACCATTAGGGAACATAAAAATAATCAAGTTCTTTTTTTAATCGTCTTAAAAACAAATCCAGCCCTCTCATTGAGCTCTCCTATTATTCTAAGAGTCTGGGTTGGAGTCTTCAGCCGTGTGCGGTCAGTAAAACCAGACGAAGCCGTCCCTTCCCCGTCACAGTCTCAGCTCCGCACACTAATGAGCCGTTAGCCGCGGTGCAAGCTGCTCAAAGTCATTCAAGAGCAGTTTGAGTCGGGATCTGTATGCGAGTGTGAGGCTGAATGTGCTTTTATGTGTTACATCAGGTGAGAAATCACATTTACATTGAATCGTTTCACTGGGCCAGTCTGGAGATCAATGCTTTACATTTACATTTTACCCTATTTGTGAGTCTTAACTGAATGTGATGAAGAAAAGATGATAAATATAAGATACTGTCTTCTAAAACATGCAAAAGCAAACATGCAGCACAGCTAGAGTAATCTGATTCACTTCTGATCTGTTTGAATCATTGTAACGAATCATTTGATGATTCATCAGAAAATATGACTCACTTGAACTATTACAGCCTTTTGCAACAAATTTTATAATAAAATAAATAGTCATTTTAATCAACATTAAACAAAACTAATACACCTAACATTAAAGTGTTCATCTTTTTTTGTTTTGAGGAATTAGTTTTGTTTGCCAGAATGTTTGGTCCTCACAATGCACATTTACGGATCATATTAAAAGTGTAATGCAGACCAAAAGCGAGTTTAATTATGAGTGGATTATGCAAATACGTTAATGGAAGCAAATTCACACTGGTTGATGGGAATGACATGAATTAGGCAACGAGATTGTCACAAACACACAATATATGCCTCAATCAAGTCTTTCACACAAGATGAAAAATATTAACTCTGGTGGAAAATTTGCATGACGTGTTGTCACAACCCAATTAGCTAAGAGCTCATTGACGCGCTCGGTTATATCAGAAAATAAAAGAGAGCATTACGAAATGATTTTACTTGCTTGAGTGACACAACAAACACCCCACAAGCAATCTAGAGCGATAATGTGATGTGAATATTTGCTTAGCTTTTTACCTACAAACCTAAAAATAACCATTAGAGAACTTTCTGTTGAAGTTGTTTTATAATTGTAAATTTAAGATGTAATAATAACCTTTTGCTCTCTAATATCATCGAGTGGATTTTTGGGTAGACGTTTCCAATATTTGATACAAGTCAACCATAAAAGCCTTTTTAAATAGACAGGTGTTTATTTCACAGATGTCTAGCATGATGTGATGTGGTCTAATCTCAGTCAGATGCCGGGTTTGAAGCAGGAAAGGCAGATAATGATGATAATCTCTGAATGTGTTCAGAGGTCAAAGGTCAGAGATCACAGGACTCAGACACAGCTGGAGTGTGACGCAGCACAGGCCCCACGCGTCTGAGGAGGAAACGTGTCTCCATTTCCCTGCGCTGGTGTGTGTGTGTGTGAGAGAGAGAGAGACACGGCTGCAGTCTCAGACTCATGTAACGTGTGTGTGTGAGAGAGAGAGAGAGACACGGCTGCAGTCTCAGACTCATGTAACGTGTGTGTGTGGGTGTGTGTGTGTGTGTGTGTGACATGACTGCAGTCTCAAACTCATGTAACGTGTGTGTGTGTGTGTGTGTTTTAGCTTCATGCAGACCCTGCGCAGATGACGAGCTGCTGATGGCGATCTGTACCAGTGACTTCGGTGAGATAAATCTGCTTCTTACTGCTTTAAACAGTTAGTTTCCCTGTCATAATGTACCATATTTCCTGGAAAATAAGTCATACCTGACTATAAAGTTATTTGCACAATGAAATTCCTGTCTGAAATTTTTGCACGGTAAAAAAAAAAAAAAACAAGCTGACATTGTGTCAATCATGTGTACTCACTGCCTGTGACATTTTCACATTTATTTAGAACCAAGAGAAAACATTACCGTCTCCAGCCTCGAGAGGGCGCTCTATGTCTTCAGTGTAGACTACAGGAGCACTGAGCAGCACAGAGCGCCCTCTCGTGGCTGGAGACAGTAATGTTTTCTATTGGTTCTAAATAAATGCGAAAATGTCTATTGGTTCATGTCAAATTAATTTTGATAAATAAGTCGTACCTGACTATAAGTCGCAGGACCAGACAAACTATATAAAAAAAGCGTGATTTATAGTCTGGAAAATACGGTATGTTAGCTGCAGCAGGATTCAGATGTTAAAGTTAGTGACGTTTATTCTGTCTCTGCTCTGTGTCTCTCAGCGGTGCGCGGCAGTATTCATCATGTGGAGGAGGAGGAGGAGGAGGATGAAGATCAGGTGTCAGTGGTGGTGTCGTTGAGTCACGTGTACCGTCAGAAGAGCCGTGTGTTTGTGTCGGGCGGCGGGGGGCGCGGGCGCGGCCGGTGGACGGGTCGTGTGAAGATGCAGCGGCGGTGCGACCCGCGGGCGGGACAGGGCGAGTTCCTCTTCACAGGAGCCGTACGGTTCGGGGAAGCCTGGCTGAGATGTGCTCCGCTTTATAAAGACTTCATCAGAGTGTACCACGCAGCTCTGGACGAGGGAACGAACCCCTGCCACATACACACGGACTGAGACACACAACTATCCTCTGCTGAACTGAACCCACTCTCAAATCACATGGAAACATAGCTTTTTTCAGGACTTGGTCCAAGGTCGCATTTTATCCCAAAATCTAAATAAATAAATATAACATTTAGGATACTTCAATAAAAGTTGGATTATTTTATAACCAGGTTATGAAATAATTGTTATAATAATTAAATAAATTGCCCCTCTATAATTGTCATTTATCATTTTCAGCTGGGTTTCTTTAGATTTATTACGATCAACTGTTTTAATTTTGCAGTAATACTATTAATCAGCATAAACTAAATCTAAATTAAATCCTACCATTATGAATAAATATTTCACTTATTTCAATATTTAATTTACTTTAACATTACTGATATAATCATCATTATTATTGATATTTGTTGTTGTTGTTATTGTAACATAGTGACAGAGCAACATAGTATTTAAATAATAAATAATTGTATATAATTGCTCTATTTGTAGTGTTGAATTTAAATAATACTATTTTTTTAAAATTGGTAATTTTTTTATTGTCCTGAGAATGATGTCATATTTTTTTTTTTTTTTTTTTTTTTTTATGTTAAATATTCCTTCTTTATTTGTGTTGATTTTGGGGTGAAATGAGGCCTGGTGTGTTTGGGGATGTCCAGTGGTTCCAGATGGATGGATCTGAGCCATCAGTCCTCCCTGAAGTTGCTGTTCTTGGTTACAGACAGAAGTTGTGTGTGTTTGTGTGTTCTTGTTGCCTGACTCTATTCGACAGATGATGAGCTCTCGCCTGCATGTGTGTGTGCTGCGAGACGATGAACGCTGCTTTTGTTTAAAGCTTTGTTTAGAGTTATTGAGCGGTCAATTCTTCTGACTGACGTCTGGACTGTGTTCATGCGTTCAAGAGTGAGTTTGAGTGTAATGTGTACGTGTGTGTGTGTGTGTGTGTGTGTGTGGCTTTCTCCTCCTTGGACTCCGAGTCTGGAATAAAACACTCCTAACAGAAAACTGGTGTCAGTTTCTGTGTTTGTGTTGCTGGGTGTTTTCTGTACAAACTGCCCAGCTGTGGAGAAAATTGTGAAATGTTCATAATATAATGTGAAGGCATGTGAGTTCAGCTACACAGGATATGATGTTGTGGCTCAAAGTAAATAAATGTTCCTAAATGTTATATGGATCAATAAAAATGAGCATATGAGATAGCTCTTAAATAACAGTTGGTGATTGCTGCATTTATAAATGCCTTCGCACCATTGATCTATGACTGGATCACACTCACTCATCGGGGTCTAAACTGTGAACAGACAGCGAAGCCACCGGAAGTGGGATCTGATTGTACTAAGTGTACTAATCTCTACCGGCAGAGAGCGTCATCGAGTCACATGCGAACCGCGGACCTAAAATCACCCGATTTGAAGCAAACCACACTGTAAACCCTAATGTTGCCTTGACTTAAAAAATCAAGTAATGTTGACTAAACATTACTTAAAATTTTGCATTTTGGCCCTGTCACTTAAAAATATGAGTTAATTTAACTAATTTACCTTCAAAATGCATAAACTTAAGATTTCAAGTGTTGTGAGCTCAAAATCATGAGTAATCCTTTCGAAAAACTCAACATCACTCTGTTCTTCCTTTAATGTGATTGGCCATGGAAGAAATTCTGCCTAGCAACAAGAGAACAAAAGCACTGATTGGTGGATTACAAAATTCGTCCTTTTGGTCTGTTTGGTTGCTGAACTACAATTCAAGAGGAAGTTTTTCTTTTTGTACTATGTTCGGTGACTAAAATTATGTAGATATAAAGTTGTTTTGCATGATTTCTACTGGTGAAATATGTTAATTTAAATCCTTGTGGTACGTGATTTTGAGATGATTATTGAAACGACAACTTAAGTATTTGATGAAGTGGCCCAATCGTTTTCCTTTGAGCGAAAGAACATGGCAGCTAAAGTTACTGCTTAACTCGTTAGATCGAAAACCCTAATAAGTTGAATGAACTAAATTGATTGAGTAAACTCATTGCCTCAATTTAATTGAGTAATGGAGTCTCCCAAAACTTACATATTTAAGTTTATTTAACTTGACGGTTTTGTAGATTGTACTTAAATCACTCAGTTCACCAAACTTGATGCTAATTTAACGTACTTAAACAATTATGTTCACTTAACTTGGTACTAATTTCAAGTGTACTTATATATTTAAGTTAACTCAACATGTAAATTTAACTGAAAATGATGTTCTTATTTTTGACAGCACACTGAAGTAAAACAAATAACAGCATATTTAAACTTTGACCTTTTGACAAACTGTCTCAATATTTATGAAAATACAGTAAACCCTATACTGCACTGTAAAAACAAACAAACAAACAAACAAACAAAAAAAAAAGTCTTTTTATGTCTTTGCAGACATTGAAAAGACATCCACTGAGGAGAGAATGTTTTTATGACGTCTTTTTTTAATGTTTTTTATGTCTTCTGTACATCCGATATAGACGTTCACATATCCTCCTTACAAGGTTCTGTGACTTTATTTCTGTCAGACATCTAAAGAAGCTCTTATTGAGAAGTAACAGAGGTTTAAATGTGCATACTTGATTCATTTGAAGTCACCATTGTGGTGGAAAATGTTTGGTTTAGTTGGGATCTTGGTCCAGATACTTCTTATGTTCGCTTGTCTCTTGCTGCTATAACAGTATATTTTAAAATGATGTTTTTGTGGCGAAAAAAGACAAAGTTTAAAAGAGCTCAGGTGTTATCAGCTCTTTGTTGGTGTAAGCTTGTCTCTTGCTGCTGTAACTTGTGTGTTGTAAAACACTGTTACTGTGGCAAAGAGAGTTGAGATCTAACATACACATATCTTGCTTGTAATGGTGACTAGTTATAGTAAAATAAAATGTATTGCTGCAACTATGGATATACTTTTATGGATATAAACTTTGTAGATAAAACAATGTACTTACTTTCAGAAAACCGATCACGTCGTCACAAACAGACATCAAGATTTTGGATATGCATCACATCAATGGTGACAATCAGAACAAAAAAAGGCTGGAAAATAAGGAGGAGTTTGTGCTATGGAGCTCTTTTGTTTGTCACCGTTGTTGTGATGCATATGCTAAATCTAGAAGTCTGTGTGTGTGTGAGTACTTGATTGATTCTTTTACTCAAGTTATTTCAAACGCATTCATTTCGTCCATATTTAAAATAAGTATTTTACTCCTGGTGCCTGTTAAAAATATCAAACAAAACTTATTTTATGATCTCAAATACGCATTATGTGATGACTTTCTCACCAACAAAAAACATCAAATAACACCTGAGCTCATTTAAATTTGTCTTTTTTCACCACAAAAACAGCGTTTTAAAATACACCAATACAGCAGCAAGAGACAAATTAACCCAAGAAGTAACTGGACCAAGATCCCAACTAAACCAAACACTTTCCACCACAATGGTGACTTCAAATGAATCATGTATCAACATTTAAACCTCTGAGGGATTTAGGTAGTCTACAAAACCGTCAAGTTAAATAAACTTAAATATGTAAGTTTTGGGAGACTCCATTACTCAATTAAATTGAGGCAACAAGTTTACTCAATAAATTTAGTTCAGTCAACTTATTAGGGTTTTCAGTGCAGTCAAACGGGACTAGCTTTATGTTATATGTAAATTCATATTTATTTTCAATGTTTATGGCATTTTTTGGGGCAGTTTAGGGGGCTGTGTCTCCGCAATGACGACACAGATAATTGATCCAACACAAAATATAGCCTATTTCTTTATGAACATAACAATAACTATATCAGGAATTATTAACCATGCACTTATTAGCTTCAGAAATGGATTTGAATAAATTACAATTAATTGTTAATATTGCTATTGAAATGCAAAGCTTAACATCTTGGAAACATCTTGGAAATAAAGCCTTTAAATAATTTTAAACCCATGCTGTTTACAGTAAGTTATTTCTCTGAATTAATTCTGATATGTATATTTTTAATGTCCTGATTAAGGAAATATGCAAATATGCGCAAGTTATATTCCTGGGTGCTGGATCTATAGCTGCCCACTGCTCTGTGTGTGTGTTCACTGAGTGTTCACTTCTCACTGCTGTGTGTGTGTGCACTTGGGTTAAATGCACCACTTCCGAGTATGGGCAACAGATGTCACAACTTTTTTTTTATTGTATGCTAGATTAATAATTAATTTAACCACTGTTTAAATCATTACCTGCTTCAATAAGAATGCTGTTAATGAAAGCATTGTTGAAACATTTGCACTTAATGCGCTGAATTACAAATAAAAACACTATAACAAAATCATATAAACACTGAATAACTGTACAAGGCAAATAATGTTAAGCTATGTGTATACAAAGCATAAATATTTATTCAGTTTCAGAATGAGCACTTTATCGTTTGTTATTTATTCACACACACAAATATATATATGACAGAGCTACACTTGGATAGGTATTTCAAAGATGGCCGCCGAGTGACATTACTTGACTTAAAGGAAACACGCAGTTCACCAGTGCTTCATATTTTAAAGAAAATATTTGTTTATAAGCTGTTTTCCCCACTTCTGAGATGTCTCTGTTAACATAACCAACCTAACCTAACCAAGACCAAGCTAAAACACTATTAACCCAATCAAATATATCCTGGAGAAATGTCTGTCTATTCATCTGACACTGGACAGAAGAACCATGACATAACTGTGCTTCCATGGTCCTTATGTCATTGTTCAGGGTTAGGTTCCTCCCATGGTTTGTGGGCTGATCTCCAAGCCCAGCTCTCATCTGATCTGTCTTGAGTCTAAAGACTTTCTCCCGCTCAGCTGTCTCAAGCACGGCTGGAATGAAACACAGATAACTCAGACGTGACTCTGAGTGTGTGTGACGGGTTATTATTAACAGCACTGACCTGACGCAGAAGCTGTCTTTCCGAGTCTCTGTGGTTTTTGCTGGAAGCCAGTGAAATCAATACAACTTCAACTGTTGGTTTTATCAGTGTGCTGTTTAGCCTTAACCCAAGGAAAACCAATGACAAGTCGCTAAGTCATGCATATCTACAAAACCAGATGTGTTTTATTTCATGACTGATAGTCAGTAGCAGCCTTTTTATGATGTAGGCTTGTTTATTTGTTTCCAAATAAATGCCATCTTGTATCCCAGTTTTAATAGAGTAGAGACATTAGGTTGACTTGAGTAAACGCTATGACTATCAATATCGATGGGGTAAATATGTATATTGAGCAGAACATAGTCTGTATATCAACAATGTGCTGTCATGACCTTTTGTCAAAATGTTCAGTACACAACCAGACTGCATTGCGTCCATGCAGTACAGTATACCACAATCCAACGCGCTTAACTGGACTTTTCTTAAATCAGCTGTCTAAAAATGATTTCTTTACTGGTGCATCACTACTGGTTTGCACAACGTTTTGTGTGAGTGACCTTTTTAACGTAAGAGCAGCTCGTCAAACTTGAATGTGCGAGGCTTCCCGTGTCATTTAAGCTGTACCTAAAAGATATTGTTTGGTTATACACCAAAATTTGTTGCATTATTTAAATGTATTGAGAGCTCAGGTCAGCAACATATACGTGTGACCTAGTGAGAAACTAAAGCTGGAGCTGGAGAGAAACTAAAGAGGACTGCGCTGCTCTCAGGAACCATTCTGCTCCTAGACTACACTGCACTCTGGTGCACTGTAGAGGGAAGTACATCGCTACTCAAATAGTGTTCCCCTATAGGAGAGAACAGGGTAATGTGAGACACACCATGTATCTAGGCAATGGAATACATTTGTGGTCATGTAACCATTACTGTATGTTTTCAAGTCTGTCCCCTTTCCCCTTGACCATGGAGAGGAATGTTGGTGTTGTGGTAAGCATGTTTTTTTTTTTTTTTTTTTACAAAAATATTTTTGCATGTATAAGCACATGTTCTTGCTGTCAACGTAATCAACTGTTGTGCCAAAGCAAATTGATTCAGGTAGAAAAATTTGTATCATACATGTTGATGAACTACCAACATGTGATGATGCTAGTTTAAGATTAGCCTGAATTGCTAAGAGAGATCGTTTTTTCTAAAAATGTGGTGGTGGGGTAAAGTGAGACATGAGACACATGTTAAGTTTACTATTAATATTACATTACATATGTTTTATTTGTAATGTCATAGACATTGTAGAAAAGCCATCATGCCAAGGCCATACACCAGGGACATGGTTGAGAAAGTTGATGACCAAATACTTGCACAATTTCTCAGAAAAATCCAGGGAAACATAAAAGAGTGGGAGAGAGCCATGTTTGCTATAAAGGAAAATTATGTGTAATTTAAAATTACTCTGCACATTCGCAGTGGTGTTTTCTCAGTTAAAAAAGGTGCGGTCACATCACACTATTAGGAAGAAAAAGAGGGATTTAAACGGATCAAATAAAGAGGAGTGTTAACGCGTTGACGTTGAAGCTGATGTAAACCACAGAACAAAACCATCAACAGTCAACATCTGGAAATGTAATGAATTTGTGTATTTCTAATGTCAGACAAAAACACATAGACTTTATAAACTTTATTTAAATCTTAAAATGTACCAATACACCAAACGTGCATGAAATTATAACTTCAAAGCATCAAACATGTTTTATGAAGGATGAAAAATAAATACAAAAGACACAAAAACGGATGCTTACTGAAGAGTGACTAAGAGACTGCAGGCCATGGAAAATTACGCAAATCTTTGGAAACATTTCAAAACATACTATTAGCAGAAGATGTTTCCACAGGCGTTTAAATGCAGCTAGCTGATGTTGTAACTTCTCCAAACAGACACCCCAAACAACAAACCACAGTCTTAAAATGATCTAGGTGCACTTACATAACCTCCATGGACGCCTTAGTTAATGGTATTGGTATTTCTGATCAGTACTTCCTAATCAACGACTGATGACAAGAAATGTCATGTGACTTGACACACATTTAAATCACTTTATTAACATCTGATTCTGAAGCTGCAGTAGATATATTTACTCTCAGCTGGAGACCAGCTTCCTTTTTGATCCACGTGACAGATTCTGGATCATTTGACTTGGCTGTAAATCACAGATTCATCTACCATCGCAGCGGATCTGTGGAATAACACAGTCAAATATGAAGTGTGAATGACCTTTTAAATGATCAAAGGTCAGTCAATTCTGAGGGATCATGCAGTGCATTTCAAAAGAAAAAAGAAAATGTGACTCAAATCAATTTTGTCTCTCACCCCACAGCAGGATCAAGAGGGTGCATGGTCAGATTCCTGTTGCTCTCGTTGTTTTTGACACGTTGGATCATTGTGTACACTGTCTTTATAGTTTTTCCTATAGTCTGATCTGCGCTGGGTCTCTTGGATGAAATTCTGGCATACAGACCATCATCAGAGTAGTTTGTCTCAGAGCTGGGAGGTTGTTGAACCTGGAGAGAGAAGCCAAAAATCTTTCAGAAAAGTAAAGTATAAAAGTAAGATCACCTGCATGAGATGTATGTTCCTTTAGCTCAATTTAACTGATTTCTCATTCTTTGACATGCTGGATTCAGATCAATCAATTAAATAACATGTTTTCTATAACACGACTTAACGAAGAAGTGATTTCATAGAGATATTTTCTGTTCTGACCTGGTTCTGGCTGATGTCATATCCACTTTTTCTCTCCCTGTAGTGCAGAGATAAGCATTTAAACACAAACACACATTCATAATTATTAACGAGTACACCAGTGCACATTATTAAAATCTAAGAGGTCACCTCATGAACATGAACATGATGATGCAGATGAGAAATAAAACTCCACATCCGGCTGGGATCACAACAGCTGCGTACAGGACTGTTTTATCTCCTCCTGAAAAGGAATGAAAAGTAAAGTTGGATTTTATGTCTGTACAAAATAGAAATATGTGCCACACTTATTAGATGCAAAAATCTGAAAATGTTCACTGTGATTAAACATATATGTCAGCCAGTGTAATATGTAAGAGTGGTATAAGAATGGAAACTCAGTGAATTTAGCTTGCAATGTCAATACAACCTGATTGATATTAATGAGCTAATGATTCATCATACACAGCAAAACAATCTGAGTGAAATTAACTCTGGGAGTACATGTGAGACCACACTCAGGAGTGTGAAAGTGTTAAAATAGGAGTGTTAAAGTAACACTGAAGCAGAGATAATTAAGTGATTAATTGAGGGATGATTGACCATTATTGACGGGACCTGATGTTAACATGCAGAATCAACAAAGACGAAATTAACTATTTTAATGGTGTCACCATTATAGTGGTCAGTGTTTGCTTTAGTTGGCCTCTTGACCCCTAAAATGTTAAAGTCAAATTTTAATTGGCTTTTATAGCTGAACTATAAAACTGATGGACAAGCAAAGACTATTGTTATTCCTGAGTTACTGAGATAAAGCTACATAGTTGATTACTGCAGCCCTATGATTCTTCAACAATATATTGCCAGCATTTTAAATACAATCTGAGGAATTTCTTAAAAGTTGTTTGCTCAAAAATCTTTAAAAAGAGTCTTTCTGTTAGACATGCAAACATCAAGAATCAACCTGTGAATCTCAACAATGGTGAAAATCAAAAAAATCATGTTGCAGTGCATTCTGGGTGCCACCTTTCAAAATTCATCCATGGCACCCATGATGCATTGCGGCATGAATAAATTATTAGCTGAATTGTTTCAGTATTTTTTTTTTTTTTGCTTCCTTTTAGTAGTTTGTTTACTGATCACAAGGTTGTTATAATCAACGAGGTCAATCAAATCTGTTTAGGCTTTAATTGAGTTTGGTGATTCAGGTCAAATGCCCATGTTTTGATTTTTTTTCTTGTCTGTTTGTAACAATTCAGTTGTAACAGCCAAACCAAATATGACTTGAAAAATGTAAGGCTTAAGAGCCCAACTAAACCAAACACTGACCACTATAATGGTGACATAAACATAGTGATTTTTATCTTTGTTGATTCTGCATGTTAACATCAGGTCTCGTCAATAATGGTCAATCATCCCTCAATTAATCACTTAATTATCTCATTAACTTTAACTCAGATTCAGTGTTAATTTAACACTCCTATTTTAACACTTTCACACTCCTGAATGTGGTCTCACATGTACTCCCAGCAGAGTTAATTTCACTCTGGATTTTTTGCTGTGTATCATCTGCAAATGGCACCTTCAAAACATGTATGCATTCATTCATAACTTTTCAAACAAATGCTCAGCAGAAATATTAAACTGATTCACCATTAACAGTTACAGAAACAGCATCTGATTTCTGATTTCCGTGTTGATTGTGAGCTTCACAGCAGAAGCGTCCACTCTGTAGTGCACTGAAACTCTGTCCAGATCCAACAGAGGAGCTTTGATTCTCCTTAAACCAGCTGAAGTTCAGAGCAGGAGGGTTTGAATCACTGCTGCAGATCAGAGTCACTGAATCTCCCTCCACTATTTCACCTGATCCATTTATGAACACTGAGACATTCCTGGGTGCATCTAAAACAGTCATATGAAGAGTCACATTCATGTTTTACAATTGTTAACACACTAATCTGTTTGATACCAGTCAATGAAGCATCGTTAACTCACACATGACGTTTAAATTCACAGCATCAGAGTATTTCTCTCCATGTTCATTGCTGGACTTGCACTTGTATTTTTTACTATCATCAGAGCTGATCTTTGAGATGCTGTAGTTTCTTCCAGATCCTACAAATGTTCCTTCTTTAAACCAGCTGAAGTTCAGAGCAGGAGGGTTTGAGTCACTGCTGCAGATCAGAGTCACTGAATCTCCCTCCACTATTTCACCAGATCCATTTATGGACACTGTGACGTTCTTTGGAGAATCTAACACGAAAAAATTTGACATCATTAAATATCACAATAATTTTGGCATCATAAACTTTGTTTAGAGGATTTAAAGTCACTGTTACGTAACCATTATTAACTCACACGTAACATTTAAAGTCACAGCATCAGAGTATTTATCTCCGTGTTTATTTCTTGACTTGCACTTGTATTCTCCACTGTGATCAGAGCTGATGTTTGAGATGCTGTAGACTCTTCCAGATCCTACAAACTTTCCTCCTTTAAACCAGCTGATTTCTGCAGGAGGGTTTGAATCACTGCTGCAGTTCAGAGTCACTGAATCTCCCTCCACTATTACACCAGATGGACTGATGGACACTGAGACGTTCCTAGGAGGGTCTTAAAAAAAAACAGTGTTTAGAAAATTATGTACATCATTTTTTTTTTTCATTGAATATCTGTTGTTACATTTTACATTACATTTGGTCACAATAATATTGCAAGTTCTCACAAGAACATTTTTCACTCTTGATTTCCTGTCAGGATATACTCATTTAGGATGTAGTGTTTATACAATTTTATAGTTGATGAGCTAATTATTATATAATATTTTCTTTTCATAGTTACAGTCAACAAACTTTTTAACTTTTCAAATTATGACCAAATACTCACATCTATTGTTAAACAAGTAATTGTGTGCTCATACCACCTTCTGGCAGGTGCAGGACAAAATAAACTACTAAAGTAAAAAAATATATAAATATCCGCAACACTGCTTTTAACTCCCATATTTAATTAAAGGCAATGTTTCGACCCTGCTGGGTCTTCTATGGCAAATTGTGAACACATCTGATAAAGGGGAAGTCATGGCCTAGTGGTTTTGACTCTTAACCCTAGGGTTGTGGGTTCGAGTCTCGGGCCAGCAAAACCATGATTTGGTGTCCTTGAGCGAGTACTGCAGCATAAATGATGCTGTGTGTGTACTTGTGATTAATTAAATGCAGAGCACAAATTCTCAGTATGGGTCACCATACTTGGATTTATGTCACTTCACTAAAGGGATATATAAGCCGCCTTACAATCAACTGACCCACCCTGTGCTTGATTTGGTCTAATAAAAGCCTAATTGCTCCACCCTTTACTCAATTAACAGAACACTTGCATAGAAAAGCACTCAATGGAAGAAACAGTTCTAAATATACACAAGCCAACCCCAAATAATTAGAGAAAATTACCCCACATAAAACCAACTGAAATGTAGTCAGCAGACAATTTCCTACACATACCTACTTTTTATAAGGATTGCTTTATATCAAATTCTTCATTAAGACCATAGGGAGACATTATATTTAAATAGTGAATCGTAAAATGATTCCCGTTGGAGAAGACTTTTACCATGATTTCCTCCTCTAGACGATTTATTTACCTGCTCCACCCTGATATATCTAAGGGCACTGAGATTTTGCCCTGCTAGTTTAAAGGGTGGGGTGAAATGCTATTTCATGCATACTGAGTTTTTTACACTGTTAAAGAGTTGGATTCCCATGCTAAACATGGACAAAATTTCAAAAATTAAGTTGTACGTTTGAAGGAGTATTTCTGTTCCAAAAATACTCCTTCCGGTTTGTCACAAGTTTCGGATAGTTTTTTTTGAGTATGGCTCGAAAAGATAAATAATTGATGATTATCATCACCAATATAAAGTATGAAAACCTACACCTAGGTACAGGTTAACACCTGATGGCTTTTCTTCTGGGTGTTTGAGTTACAACAAATGTGTTGTAGAAACACACGGTTATAACAGCCAGAGAAAAGACTAAGACAGAAGTCATGGGTCAAGAGCCCAACTAAAGCAAACACTGATCTCTAACATGGTTACTTCAAATGAAACAATAAATCAACATCTAAACCTTAGTTCATTCTCAATAAGATCTTCTGTAGACGTCTGACAGAAATAAAGTCAGTCTGGTTATTAATAAGTGGAGCTGCTGATGCTGTTTGTGGGGTTGTTAAGTAGATAGTTAAGTAGATTTACTTAATTTCCAAATGTGTTAAATTTACTTGAAAAATGCTTGTGCAAAAACTTGCCAAATAAAAATTAAGTAAATTTACTTATTACTTTTTTCAGTGTAGGTGGTCCCCATTGACTGAATAGCTGCTACACCTCCCGATCATCGTAATCATAAACTCACAAGCTCTATAAAATCTACCATAAGGCAGAGCTCTGAATGCTGATCTCCCTTCCTTACGTGGGTGCTCCTCAGCTGGCAAACGGCACAATTGATTGAAGATACGAGTAAACAACACATGCAGGTATTTTTAGAAACGGATGTTCTTTTTCTTCCTCTTTTAATCTAGGGCTGCTTAATTATGCCAAAAGATCTTAATCACAATTATTTAACATGATCAGGAGGGGGGGGGCATGTGATCAAAATTGAGTGATTTATTTAAAGTGTGATAAATATCAAATGTATTTCTTGTAAATAAAGTTGCTACAATCATTATATCTGCACTGTTTACTTCACTGGTTTGCACTCTATCTACCATGTGCAGCTTTACTTATCTTTCTTTCTACATGACCTCTATGTCCTCACCATAGACTGTATCACTCATCATGTCATCACTCTGTCATGTTGGCATGCTTAAATGCCAGCAAGAGCCTATTTCCCCGCCGGCCTCTGACCAGGTATGGTAACTATTGATGCTACTGTCGTTCAAAATGTCCAACGAATTGGCATTAGCCGAGAGCATAGGCTCTTGCTGGTGTTTAAGCATGTGAACATTTTCATAAAAATGACACTAGGCTACTCTTCAAATACAGTTTATCCAAACATGTGTATTTTAGGTAGTCATTGTCATGATAATCCATGTCCAAGAGTTAATTTCCTTGGATGAGTCAGTTTTTAGACGTTACTTATTTTAAACAAAGCTATAAACACACACTGACCTCACCGAGCTTTTATTTTGGCACTTCCGGTAATTGTCATTCTCAATTTGCATATTAGCTAAATATTTAGTTTCAATCAAAACATTTATATTTAACATTTTAGGTGTAATATTTAAAATATCTCTAAGTTGACAAATATTTGTACCAGTTTAAACATTGTTTGAAGCTAAATGTGACAAAATGTTGCTGTTTTCAGCATGAGCCGCTTTAAAAATGGCACCCCATAATGGTGGGGCTATTAACCTTGTTTAGACCCAATCAAGCTAATTAAAATCACAGGGTCAGTTGATTGTAAGGCCTATATTGAAACTTTGCCTTTTATTAAATGTGTTTTTTTCTTATTATTATTAACAAGATTCGGGAGGAGCGCGTCTTAGCCTAATCGACACAGGTGAACTGTAATCAAGCCCATTGACTGTTTATCAGCATCCCTCCTCCAACCCATCTCCCCACTTTGAGTTCACTTTATAAATAGACGGGCAAGGGGGGTTCCTCTAGGTTTGGGCCATTCCCAAGCTCGGAGCCCTTCCCCGGACAGCATGCCAAATGCACATACCATACCTCCCCTAATATTTAAGTTAAAAGCAGTGTGGCAGACTTTTATTTATATATATATATATATATACATATACTCACAGGTGACATTGAGCTGAACAGCAGGAGAGATGTAAATGTGTCCCTGTACACCACAGCTGTATCTGCCTGCATCCTCTCTTCTGACTGACTGCAGCAGGAGTTGATTGTTTCTGTCTCTTCTCTCAGTTAATGGCTGTGAGTTTCTGTACCAGATGAATGTTGCTCTGTCAGTCAGAGCGCAGCTGCTTACACATGTCAGACTGACATTATGACCCTCTTTCACTGTCTCAGGAGCCTCCACCTGAAGATCTGAACACAACACACACATTATATCTAGTGCTGCTGTCATACACTGATTATTATCCAGCATAATACACAGAAGAAGAGTGAAACCTCATCAAAGTCACCTGTGACAGTAAGAGTCACTCCTGGATCACTAGTCTGTTCCTTGATATCATCATCATCATCAACATCATTATCATCATCATTCTCATCATCATCATCATCAGTGATGAATCTGAAATAGTACATGTGTGAATCCTTCTGTGTCACATGACTCAGTCTGATGGTGCAGTTATTCTGTTTATCTCCCAGATACTGAAGCCTCTGACTGTATTCAGGGTCCTCAGACAGATCTTTATGTTGCTCTCCTTCTTCACTTGATTCTTTATTTCCATCTTTAACAGGGTTTTTGGTCCAGAACACTTTCTTGATCTGATGTCCAGTAGGGTATGTATAATTGCAGCTCATTATCACTGATGAGTTCTTTAGTGCACAGATGTGTGAAGGACTGTAATTCACACCCCAACCAGCACTAGAAACCCCTGAAAGACAGAATTAATAAGAAAAGATTAGTAGCAGTTACTAAAAGGTCAGGATATATTCGGCAAACCGTTTACAAATCACATTTAGCAATCGGCAAAGCAATCTGTGGTACACGCCTTTACCAACACATGATGGGCAACTGGTGAAGCACAATGTTCTCCGTGTTTTCTAGCATTATATATCATAGAAAGAACAAGGTTTGAGCAGTAGAAGGTAGGGCACAACATTTAAGTTAAAGTTCATGCAAACAAATACTAATAGACAAGTTTCAGTCAAATATTGATGGTTTAGGCCTATAACAAAATCCAGTGTGTAAGCAGAGCGCCTACAATTATATCTGCACTTTAAAACCACACAAGTAACTTAACTCAAACGGTTTGAGGAAACCGATTGCCTTAAACCATACGTACTCTGAACTTAATACAGTTGAGTTCACTGAAAGAAGGTGTACATTGCAATTAAGTAATTCAGTGATTAACTAAGTGCTGATTGAGAATTAGTGATGAACAGCTGCTGTTAACAAACAGAATCACTGAAGAAAAGAGAAACACAAGAACTACTACAACTGACTTCAGACTAGGGCTGCACAATTAATCGCATGCGATTGTCATGCGTGTCTCATCAGTAAAGATGGTTCTGTGATTAGCGGTAAATGTACATCAGCTGCTTTCAAATGGAGCCGCACCTAATATACAGAGCCGTAGATCGTTGACAAGCTACGCAATATCGCGTTCATAACCGCATGCGATTAATCTGCGATTATGAACGTGATATTGCACAGCTTGTCAGTGAATTACGGCTTCCCATCACACTAGATGTGGACTGACATTGCTCAGAAGTCAGATGTTGGTTGAAAGTGAAAACCCAACCTCTGTTTGGTGTCAAACTCTAGCGTAAATACTCCAAAAACATGACAATCTTCACTTATTATAAACAAGATTTATTTCTGTCATAAATGTAAAAAAGTTCTTATTGAGATTAACAGAGATGTTTATGGTTTATTGAAAATTATAGTTTAGTTTGATGTCACCATTATGCTGATCAGTACTTAGGAAGTATGAGTCTTTTCAGTGTTAGCATTCATTTAGCTGCTGTAATTATACCTGTTACAGCAAAACATTGAGAAAAATATGTCATTAGATAATGTTGGTTACTGGCTGATATTAAAAATGTCTTAATGTAACAATCTGATCAACTGATTTTACCAGGAGTCTGTTCTACGCTATTAATTTAATATTAGTGACTATAGCAGATGTGTTGCAATACACAGGGTCCTGACAATTTATGTTATTTTATTTTTATCTGATCTTTTTAAACTACATTATTTTAGAATCACTTCAAACCATAGGATGCTTAGACATACAGAGACCTTAAGAATTAGTGTAAGAATCTCAACAATGGTGACATGCTTCATGCCGCAATGCATTCTGGGTGCTATGGATGAGTTTTGCATGATGTACCCAGAATACATTGCAGCATAAAGCATGTCACCATTGCTGAGATTCATACGCTGAATCCTGATGTTTGTGTGACAAATTTTTATTTAAATGTTTGAAATTATCTGCTTTAAATTCAATTGGGTGTCAGGTTGTTGACCCTTGAGTCACTTTAACAGATAATACTTAACTAACACCACACAGTAGCTTGGGTGAAAACAAGTAATCAGACATACCAATCATCAGCAAGCAAACAGCACCATTGAACCACACATTCGTTTGCTGTTTTAGCCACAATAAAGATGACAGCAGCTAAAAAACAACACCGACAAGTCAAGTGTCAAATTGCACAACTAAAGCCAACACTTACCAGCATTATGGTGACATCAAACCAAGCTATTACTTTTAAACAGACATCAACATCCACATCTAAACATCCACTTAAATCTTAATTAGAATGTTATGGAATAATGTTCCAATAATGTTATTGATAAACATTTGTAGAATGTTTTTAGAGAACGTTATCCTATCTTTTGAGAGAACGTTCTGGGAACAAAAATAAAACTACCCGCTAAAAACATTGTTAGAACAATCCATGGGAATGTTCTTAGAACATTTTAGAACAAAGAAAATTCTAGCTGGGAAGTGCCGCTCCATTTGAAACCAGGTGGTGGACATTTACTGCTAATCACAGAACCGGCTTTACTGACAAAGACACGCATGACAATCGCATGCGATTAATCGTGCAGCCCTACTTCAGACACAGCCTTAGATGAAATCAACTGAAATAAAATACATGGAATCTCTCAAGATCTGATTAAACAACCCCACAAACAGCATCAGCAGCTCCACTTAATAATAATCAGACTGACTTTATTTCTGTCAGACGTCTACAGAAGATCTTATTGAGAATGAACAAAGGTTTAGATGTTGATTTATATATATTTTTTTTGTTTTATTTGAAGTAACCATGTTAGAGATCATTTGTCCGCTTGAAAAATTACACGGATGTGCAGTATCATCATCTCCTCGGTTCTCAAATTGGACGTTTCCGAAAGAAACCGATGCAACTGGTTCTTGACTCGAGAACGAGAACCGCTCCAGCAGTGAGCGTGTATGTTTGTTATCTGGCTCGGTGTTCATCTTCAGTTCGGTCTTCACAGCAGTTCAGTCAGAATACTGTTTGAGTAAATGAATTACTCCGGGATATTGGTTTATTTTGACTCGGAGGGAGTCTGAGCCAAGTTAACAGCTTAAGTAATTTGTGGATTAATGCTTATTGGAGACGCAAACCATTTCAAACTCTTCAGTTCGATTTGGTAAAATGGTTCAACCGGATCACTAAGAAGAACCGGTTAAATTGAACGATTCGTTTGTGAACCGGACATCACTAGTTTACAGTGACTTTGGTTTTATGATGCCAAGAAAATGCACCCACACCCATTATTTTCTGAGAACTACTACTTGCCTATGCCACACAATGTAACTGTAACATTTATTTAAATATGTATCTTCACATAATTCTGTACATATGTTTGCATTTAAATAAAGAAAACCCTTGACCTTTGACCCTTCTACTTGCTCTGTTTGTTTTCTATCTAGGTTACTTGTTTTTCATAAAACACTTTCTTTCTATATGTATATGTATATGTATATATTAGGGCCGGGATTCGATTAAAAAAATTAATCTAATTAATTAGAGGCTTTGTAATTAATTAATCGAAATTAATCGCATTTTAATCGCATATAAATATTTGACCTGAGAACAGTGAGAAGTAATTTTTTTCACATGGATTTATAGTATACCATTGAATAATGACTGAATACATAAGCTTAAGCAACAAAATATTGTTTATTTTTATTCAACCAAGTCTAGCAGACCAGTGCAATTTTTGCCATGAAGTGTAGCAATAGCATATTTAGAAACAATTTAGAAATATTACATTTCAGAAATTCAGGTAGCTTATAGGTGCTGGAACCTTCTGTAAAGTGTTTTTTAAGTAAAACACAATACTGTCAATTACATTCAGAACATTGGAAACACTGACTATTAGAAAACATCTCTTTGTTGATTCAGAGGCCATAACATACTAAGTCCAACTCTCAATAACCTTGACCAAAACAATAAAGAGTTCAACATAAACTGTTGCACCAACAAAATAATACATAGTTCAACATAAAGTGTAAAGTCCACCCTAGCTGCTATATGTTTAGCGTTGAGGTGATACTTTAGGCTCTATGCTGCTGCGGTGATATGCGAACGCTAGTTTGTGCTCCAGTATAAACGGTCCGCCGAAACTCATCCAGTGAGAAACGTTCCGCGGTGCAAATAATAAGTTATTAAAAATGCGGGAATATTTTTTTTTCTGTAATTAATTAATCTTAGTTAACGCGTTATTTTTTGTGTAATTAATTAATCTCAATTAACGCGTTAAAGTCCCGGCCCTAGTATATATGTTTTGTGTGTGTACAGTAGTCAACATTTGAATCGGATTAAATCCTTTAATCAAAGTTGTCCTAAAACATAAATACAAAATGCGATATTGTAATTTATTATATAATTTTAGAATTAATATATATATTATAGTCACATGATCAGAATTTTCCCACTCTTGCAGAGTATAATTTTAATCCTATAACAAGAATATGATACATTTAACAAATATTGATTGTTATAAACATGAATTTTCACACTCATACATACCAAACATGAAAACAATCCTATAAACTATAAAATACTTATTCAAAATACATACACAATGAGTGGTTAAAACATTATAGTCAAATGTGTGGGTTACATGCATGCTATGAAGTTATGTAATGGCTGATATTTGTTTATATGTCTAATAAGTTTTAGTTGCATCAGTGTATGAAAAAGGCAGTCTTTCTGTCATTCTGTGCACGTTAGATTGTGCTTTATGAGGAACAAAAGATCAAAAGATCTAGAAAGAGCCTGGACTTTGTAGTGGGTGTGGGAAACCAGTCCAAAGAGCTTGTTATTGTGATTTACATGTGATGGTCATGCTGTGCATCTCTTTGACCATCAATCTTGCTTTCTTGCCCAAAAACTGACAGTCTCCTTCCTAAATTGCTATGATCAGTGTTATTTTGTGTTAATGTCGAAAGCTGCTCAAAGCTGCCAGTTGGTGGAGTTGTTTCATTTTTAACACATCCCTTTTGTTTTACTGAATATCTGCATTGGTTTCTATAAACAAAAAATACAATCTTCATTACAGATGTTGTCTTACAGCATGACAGCATGTTGCCTTTACACTGGATTGTATTGTGTCTTGAGTTGAAGGGTGGGACAAGGGATAGTTCAGGTGGGTATGTGAGTGGGGTTGTTTTTCCCCCCTATATTCTTTTAATGTTCTATACTTTTTCTATTATATTTTGCAAACTATTTTCTGTTCTAAGAAAGCAACAACAGACTCTCAACACGGAATACTCTAAGGCGTATTCAAGCCATGATCTTTAGGCCTACAAGAGGGCTGCATTGGGAACAGGATCCCATTGAACAGGCGTTTTTCCTTTTGCTGATAACCGTGATTTGGCACATAACAAGAATAATGAAGTTACATTAAAACTAGGCTTACTGCGCTAGATGATGTTACACACTGTTTGGTCATACACTGCTTACATTACTTGACCACCACCCCCACTGTCATTTTGCATGGATCTGCTTCACAGCAGGATTGACAGGTCTGCATGACAAAACAAGCCCTATGTATGGTCAAAAACAGCAAAAGTAGAGCTATGACCATAATCCAAATATCATTTATATTCCTAAAATTTATATTTTACAGTCACTGTTGTGCAGATTGATCATAAACACAGTTTAAAGGCTTCCTTCCTGTGCCCCTCCTTCACAAAACTTAACACCCAGCACAGTTTTATCATGCATACACTCTCAGAAAATAAAGTACATAATTGTACCTTTAGGGGTACAATAGCTTGTCACTGGGGCTGTACCCTCAAGGGTAAAGCTTTTGTACCCTTGGCATAGGGTACAAATTTGTACCCTTGTGATTTGTACCTTAGGAGACCAGTTTTGTAACTTTATTTAACAGTACAAAAATTCACCCTTCACAAAGGGTCCAATCGTTGACTATAATGAGAAAATATTTTATATATATATTACCACACACGCTGAATTAAAATCAGAATGTACTTAATCCTTTTAATTTTAAACTATAGAATTTTTTTTTATAACATAGAAATGATCATCTACTGAGTGCGTGTAATTTGCCTGTAAATCCATTTCATCTCCTGGTTTCAGCGTAGTCCTTTTTTATCAGCCTTGACACTGCATGCATGAAAGTGATGCTCATAAGACAAAGAATTCAACATTTTTCCACAAAAGATTAACATAGTGTCTATGTTAAAGCGATACTTGATTTGCCAAAACAATGGAATAGACTCAGAATGCAGTACATCTCGAGTTGGTTACTTCTATGCCTGCTTCTGATATTTTTTGAAAGACCTCCTTGGTTGAAAGCCCTTTAAGAACCATAGGTGTAAAGTCCAGGGGCCAAAGAGTAAAAGTCCTGCCATATTTTTGTTCCACCCATGAACTACGCAGCCAATTTCAACAGAAGATGAACCACCCAAGTCTCAAACGAGTCTTGAGTCAAATCCCAAGTCCTCAAAGAGTTAAAGTTAATGATATAATTAAGTGACTAATTAAATGATGATTGTGTATTAATGATTAACACCTGCTGTTATTGAGTATTACAGATGATCAGATGTTGATATTTTATTGGTAAAAATTATGTCACCATCATGGAGATCAGTGTTTGGTTTAGTTGTGCTCTTGACCCTTGACTTATTGTGCTATATCTGTCTCTGTAGCATCTAGATGTGGTGTTGTGTAAAATAAAGAACAGTGACATATGAAGAACATATAGTCACAATGAGCTGTTTTAACTATATCTCATTTTTTTGTTTTTCTTATCACATGATTAGGTTTTGAATAATTCCAGTGGAACTATAGCATGCACACACAAAAAAAGCATTGCTCTAATATTTACAGGGTATGAATTTTTCATTTGTAATACACATAGAAGTTTGCACTCCAGTGCTTTTTAGACACACACAGTATATATCAAGAACCAGATTATGAATCTCTACAATGATGACAATCAACAAACTGCTTCATGTTGCAATACGCGAATTACTCCCATAATGCACTGCAGTATTAATAATAATTTTCACCACTGTTGAGGATCACATGATAATTGTTCATGGCTAAATGCCTAATTCCAAAACGTGTTATTTTTTCCTTAATATTGAAGTGTTATATGGCGGAATTTGCATAATGAGATTTCTCTCTTTTTTGTGAACGTGACATACAGTTGAGTATGGTGACCCGTACTCAGAATTTGTACTTTGCATTTAACCCATTCAAAGCGCACATACAAAGCAGTGAATACACAGCAGTTCTCTCTAAGAAACATATAATCAAGAAATTTTATCGAGATCATACAGTCATCAAAAGCATAATTCATCTGCTAGATCAAGAGTTGTATCAGCATTGCGCTAGTGTTTGCTGCAAAACAATAGTGCAATTGTTTAGAAGCAAATTTATAAAAACTGCTTAAAGGCTCAAGAGCTCAAATGAAGCAAATACTCACCACAATTATGGTGGCAAAGTTTTTTTTTTTTTTTTTTTTGACACTCAAAAAGGTACATACATGTACCTTAAGGTCCAATAATAAGCCCTATGGGGTACAATAGTGTAGATTGTACCTTGGGGGACAGAAATGGACTCCTACTGTATCCCTATTTCTGACAATACAGAACATAAAATATTTCACTTCAAGGATTTTGATTAAATTTAATTGATGCAATATTTCAAACCTTTAAGGAGAAAAAATAAATCCAACTGCAACAGTTTAAAAGCTGTCCAAAATGAACTTGGAAACCCTTCTGTTATTTCCCTACAATGGCTAATGAGCCAGAAGACTTGCCCATAGGCTTACAACTGAATATCGCAATGATTTTGTGACAGGCCAATTCCAAAAAAAAAAAAAAAAAACAAAGAAAGAAAGAAAGAAAAAAATAATACAAATCTGACGTGTTTAAGTTTTCCGTGGCGTGAAAATCTGAAAAAGATATCCTAAGCCTAATCTTAGTGGTCAGACGGAAATAGATTTCCAGAAGGAAATTAAAACATGAGGATTCCAATCGGATATGCACAAATATATGAAAGTCTGAACAAGCCTATTAAGAAGCATCAGAAACTCACTGTGAATCATGAGAGAGAAGATGAGAGGAAGAAGAAGAGCCATTCTGACTGACATCACCAAAGAAACACCTGCAAATTCCAATATGGTTGAGATTTACAAGAACATCTATTTAATGTTTTCTACCTCAAAATTGTAATTGTAATTATTTGTGAAATTTACTAGAAATTTCTGAGTAAAAATAATTTCAAAACAGAATAATTTTTTTTTGTTAAGTGTAGAAACATTGAAAATGTATAAACAAACAAACAAAACATGATTAGAAACTGGTCATACCGTAGCGCAGGACGACTCATCAGCTGAAAGCAGATGACATATGAAGAGAAATAAAGAAGGATTAGCAGCCTCATTTATAACCAGAGCGGCGTCATTTCCACCTCATTTCCCCTTTCCTCTAGTGACTAGTGACGTAAACATAGCACATTAAAAAGACACTTAATATAAAATATTTTAAAAACACATTATCTAACATGATTTCATAATTTCTTTATTACATTTAATGTATTACACATTCAGTAAATCATTTGAGTTTTTTTTTTTAAGCTGTTATCATGCATGTTTTAGCTTGAGTTTTGTTGCATTTACACACTTTTGACCAACAGGCATCACTAGTGTGGGGTGTTTGAATGCTTTGAATCAGTTTTGGGGAAGTCGTGGCCTAATGGTTAGAGAGTCGGACTCCCAATCGAAAGGTTGTGAGTTCGAGTCCCTGGCCGGCAGGAATTGTGGGTGGGGGGAGTGCATGTACTGTTCTCTCTCCACTTTCAATACCATGACTTAGGTGCCCTTGAGCAAGGCACTGAACCCCCATCTGCTCCCCGGGTGCCGCAGCATAAATGGCTGCCCACTGCTCCGTGTGTGTGTGTGCACTTCGGATGGGTTAAATGCAGCGCACGAATTCTGAGTACTTGGCTGAATGTCACTTCACTTTAATTATTTTGCAAAACAATTGGTTCAACTCATTTGAAACTTCAAAAAGGTTTGTTTCTCCCATCACTACAATAATGTAAAATTACCACACCACCCATATAATCAGAGACTGGACTCAGAATGATGTAAGGTATAACCATACGGTTTATGTTACAAAAACATGACCAGCAACTTAACATATTTGTGCTGTTTTCTATGCTATATAAATCACTGTTAAAAACGTATTGTATTTTTACAGGAAACTCCTGGCAACTAATCGCCGTGAATTTACAGCAAACAATATACAAGAAACATACTGTTGACTTAATACAACACAATTCTGTGTTTATACAGCAGTGTTGCTGTGATTATAGTAGCATTAATACAATAAGATTGTATTTTGTATTGTTGTCATACAATCCTCAACAGTGGTGACAATCCCGAAACCATGAATACAGTGTATTGTTGTAAAATATATTTTAAAATTACATCAATTGCTAACAGTGATGTGTTTAATAAACTTATAAACTCTTTCCTTCAGTGATTCTGCTTGATAACATCATGTGTCTTCACTAATGATCAATCATCGATCTAGTAATCCCTTAATCTTATTACCTTTAACTCCAGTTCAGTGTTTATTTTGAAGCGTAGACTCAAATAAACTCAGTTTTTGCTGTGTGCACATCTGCTGACATATGAGGGCCCAAGTATAGTTATTATTTATAGATTCTGTGACAATCCATTAATAGGCAAATACAACAGCGGCTGTGTTTCCTGTTTCACATACGTACGTCTAATGAGCAAATCTCCGGGGGGTCGAAAAAAATGAGCATGTGGCTTGTGGCTGTTTTGCTGCTTTTATTTTGAATGATTATATGTTTAAAAAGTTTTATTTCAGTTGAATTTCATTAGACACACATTTAAAATCAGTATAATTCAGGTTAACCTTAAATTTGGTTTTGTTGGTGTAACCTTTGTATATATATATATATATATATATATATATAACTTTACGTCATAAAACACATTTTAGGTTGCCATTTATTCAGGGCATTTATGTGTCCATATCTGAGTAGAAAGAGGATGTGGAATCAGAGGTTTCACTTCCCTGACACCTACCACAACTATAGTGAGACTTCTAGTCACTCACACTAAACAAAGTACTGACCAACGCCAGTGTTATTAATATGCCTGAGTGACGGAAATGGGCCTTAAAGGTTTGAAATATTAACTCATTCCATTTAACAATGGAAAAACTTAGTTATCTGCATCATTCAAACAAAATTACCTCTACAAGGATCTGTGCAATTTTAAAGACATCCATATTGACACAATCAGGTCAAATAGGAAAATATATTGGCTATATCGCAACATGTATCCTAAGATTATTTTAGATATTGTGCTTGCAGTAGGCAGGTCATGAAAATTATGAAATTATGAAAATTTCTGCCAAAGGCTTTGACAGATAATTTATGATGTGGCAAGCTGTACATATTCCTGGTCGTGTACTGAGAGACTGTGCAGTGGAATTCACTGAAGTCTTTTCAACATCTCACTTAGTCAGGCCGTTGTCCCCACTTGCTTCAAAGCTACCACCACCATTCCAGTCCTGAAGAAGCCATCTCCATCCTGCTTCATTGACTACCGCCCAGTTGCACTCATGAAGTGCTTTGAACGGCTAGTCAGGCACTGTATAAAGTCTGTCCCCCTTCCACCCCTCACTGGTCCCCTTCCAGTTTGCATATTTTAGTTTCCAACCGCTTTAACCGCATCACTACCCTCCACTCAGCACTCACACATCTGGACAAAAAAACACTCATACCTCAGAATGCTGCTTATAGACTTCAGTTCAGCATTCAACACAATCATCCCTCAACAGTTAATTTACAAACTGATCCAGCTGGGGCTCAACACTTTGCTGTTCAACTGGCTGTTGGACTTTCTGACTGGAAGACCTCAGGCAGTACGGGTTAGCAGCAACCAGAGGTGGACCCTCCAGGGTCAGAAAGTAAAATTCATGCCATATGTTTATTCCACCCATGAACTCAGCAGCTGATTTCACCAGAGGAGGAACCAAGTCATTCCTTCCAAGTCACAAACAAGTCTCAAGTTAAATCCCAAGTCCTCAAAGATTTCAAGTTAATGAGATAATTTAGTGACTAATTTAATGAAGATTTAATTAGTGATGAACACCTGCTGTTAACAATCAACTGACTTTAAGCACAGCCTTGGATGAAATCAGTTGGAAGGAAAATAAAAAAATAACTTTGTCGCCATAATTTTGGTGAGTATTTGCCTCATTTGGGCTCTTGAGCCTTTTAACAGTTTTGATAAGTTTGCTTCTAAGCAAATACATTACTGTTTCACAACAAATATTTGTACAAAGCAGAAACAAACTAGCTGTAACTTATGCTTTTGATGACTATGATCTTGATTCAAATTTATTATTCTTAAAAAAATGTGATATTTTATTATATATTGCCACCATAATACTTCAATATTAAGGGGGGGTCTGTTTAGGATTATGCATTTATTCATGATCGTTTATCATATGATCCTCAACAGTGGTGACAAATAATTATTCATACTGCAGTGTGTTATGGGAGTTTTTTATGTATTGCAACATGAAGAATTTTGTTTTGTGCAATAATGCACAATCATCATTTAATTAGTCACTCAATTATCTCATTCACTTTAACTCTTTGAGGACTTGGTATTTAACTTGAGACTTGTTTGTGACTTGGAAGGAATGATTTGGTTCCTCCTCTGGTGAAATCAGCTGCTGAGTTCATGGGTGGAAAAAAACATATAGCAGGACTTTTATTTTCTGACCCCTGGAGTGTCCACCTCTGGCAGCAACACATCCAACACCATCACACTGAACACTGGGGCTCCCCAAGGATGTGTGCTGAGCCCCCTCCTCTTCACTCTGCTGATCCAGGACTGCACACCGTCACACAATTCCAACCTCTTTATTAAGTTTGAGGATGACACGACTGTGGTGGGTCTCATTAGCAACAGATATTGAGACAAACTACAGGAACGAGGTGAGCCGCCAGGCCAGATGGTGCAGTGACAACTATCTTTCTCTGAACGTGGAGAAGATGAAATAGATTTTTGTTGACTTCAGGAGAGTGCACACTCAGCATGTTCCTCTGACCATCAACGTTGTGACTGTGGAGAGAGTGAGCAGCACTAAGTTCCTGGGTGTGCACATCACAGAGGACCTCTCCTGGACTGAAAACATAGCTGCACTGACAAAGAAATCACAACAGCGTCTCTTCTTCCTCCGCGTACTGAGAAGAGCCAGAGCCCTGCCCCCCCATCATGTGCACCTTCTACAGAGGCACCATCGAGAGCATCCTGTCGAGCTGCATCACTGTGTGGTATGGGTCCTGCAACAGTTCCTGCCAGAAGACACTTCAGCACATAGTGAGAGAAGCTGATAAGATCATTGGTGACCCCCCCCCCCCCCCCCCCCTCCCACAATAAATTTGCAGAACCTGTCTTACTTGCAAAGCCCTCTGCATCACAGGTGATCCCATACACCCATCACACAGCTTCTTCAGTCTGCTGCCATCAGGGAGGAGACAGCGGAGTCTCCAGGCAGGACCAGCAGACTGAAAGACAGCTTCATTCATCAGGCTGTCAGGAAGCTGAACTCCCTCCTGACCTTGCTCCACTCCTTTCACAATTTCAATTATCTGTATGTATGTGCTGTACATGTGGAACAATTGACAAAAAAGCAGACTTGACTTGACTTGTTGACAGAAGTGTCTCTAGACAAAGCATGCCCAATTTCATACAAACTGAATGAGGAGTTTATTCTTTTTGAGTTTTTGCCAACAATAATATAAATAAAAATAACAGTCATTATATTTCCAAAAATCAAAAGTGTAAAGTCCAGGGGTCAGAAAGTAAAAGTCCCGCTCTGTGTTCAAGAGTGAAATAAATATGGCAGGACTTTTACTTTCTAACCCCTGGACTTTACACTTCTGCCAAAAGTTAATCTGCTTTTACCAACATTTTTTGCGTATCTAGATTTCATACAAACTGGACAAAGAATTCAGGATCTCAGCAATGTCCTGATCAGAAGACCAGTGAGAAAATAAATGCTCTTTGCAAAAACAAGGACTAATCCAGCTCATAGCTAAGAATAAAATTAAATTTCATCATCAGACAAGCAGTGCCACAGTCCCCCACACGAGGGCGATGTCAACATGCAGATCAGTTTTCCCAGTAACAGCAGTTTCACCAAACTGATCTGTTGATCATTTGACTGCGCTGTAAATCACTGATTGATCCTCCACCATCTGATCAGTAGATCTGTGAAATGGAAATATCCAGACATAATTACGGTACCAATGATCTTTACAGATGCCTATTGATACAACCTCAACCAGTGCTGGAGCAACATTCAAAAGTGCTCAAAGTGTTCTGATGATTCAATCTAAAATATGTTTATTACTTTATGAACATGCTATGTTTCTCACCTCCTTGCAGCATCAGTCTGGTATTTTCTAATGTTGTCGTACTGGCTTTCATTCTCTTCCGGTTGGTTCATCTCATTGTTTCTATGATACAGGACAGTTACATACTGGACCTCTTCTGTATCTTCAGAATCAGACGCTTTTTCTTCTGTCTGATTGTGACTGAAATTGCTGAGAGTAATTAAGGAATACAAGGCATCGTTTTGATTTGTGGCATCAGATTCAGATAGAGACCCATTGTGAGCTGATACATTAGCATAAAGATAATCCTACAATGAGAGAAACATATTTGTTACACTGTATTTATGCCAAAAAATATTAATATCTTTGAGTATAACATTTGCTTAATACTCATTTAATAATTTGCTTTACCTGCTTTTGTGTGGTGTGAGTAGGTCTCTGTTTTTTCCTCCTGCAATAGAGAATCATCTAAAATGCA
Organism: Carassius auratus; assembly: GCF_003368295.1. Taxonomy (NCBI): domain Eukaryota; kingdom Metazoa; phylum Chordata; class Actinopteri; order Cypriniformes; family Cyprinidae; genus Carassius; species Carassius auratus. Next base: position 249,424 of record NW_020525600.1, on the reverse strand, counting down.
TTTAGGAAATACGCTTGGTATACTAATGTGTTTCCTGACACAAAACATGAACTTACATGAGCAACACAATGATGAAAATGAAGATTAAAACTCCCAATCCTCCAGTGACTCCACCAACTGCATATAGAAACTTCCTTCCTACAACAAGACAAGTCACAAGACCATGCTTTTATCTTTATACACTATGAGAAAACAAAATCATGATTCATAGTGTACAGCTGCATTGCAACACAATCCCATTTTCATGTCTGGTGCCCCCTTTTTTACATTTGAATGGATTGTTATCACTGCTTATGTTAACATCTGTGTGTATTTTGCAAACTCTACATTTATTGTAGATGGCACACAAATGTTTACAATATGTCTGTTAAAGATCACTTGATCTGGAAAGCATCTGCTGTCTACAAACATCTGACAGACATCTTTAAGATGTCAGTTTTACATAGATTCTAAATCATAAACATCTTAAAGACGTCTAATAAATGTCTATTTAACATCTGATTGGAAATATCATATATATGTATTGCAGATGAGCAAACACTTATAAATAAATCTTGCAGATGTAAATGCAGACATCAGATAGATGTCTCTGTAATGAACGTGCTATCGGGAGCACACAACTCTTTTGTGTATTCAAATATCTGAAACTTCAAATAAACAACGTGGTTGAAAACACAATATAATTGAGATTATATGAGAAGCGCGTCTGCCTACGGCTCAGTGCCAGCCAAAGTGCAAAAGCAAATTTTGAGTTGGGCAGTTATGTGACGTTATTGACCATTCTGAATCGCATATGTGAGACTGTACTCCCAGCGGGACAGATATAAAAATAAAATCATAATGCTCAAAAGGTTAATAAAATGTGGAAATTAAAGCAGACTAAATGCATTATAATTGTGTCTTAAAGGGACTGTTCTAACTCCAAACTGAGTCTGCACCAAATGTTGTTGTCTTTTGGAAATTGTATAAATACAACAGATTTTATCATTCTTGATTCCCCCCACAGACATCTTCTTTTCATAGCTCATCAGTAGCATACATATTTGTCCAGTCACAGAATGACTCAGTTATACACACCATGTACATTGACAGTAACAGCGTCTGATCTCTGAGATCCGTGTTGATTGTGAGCCTCACAGTAGAAGCGTCCACTCTGTAGTGCACTGAAACTCTGTCCAGATCCAACAGAGGAGCTTTGATTCTCCTTAAACCAGCTGAAGTTCAGAGCAGGAGGGTTTGAGTCACTGCTGCAGATCAGAGTCACTGAATCTCCTTCCACTATTTCACTAGATCCATTTATTAACACTGAGACAATCCTGGGTGGGTCTAAAACAGAAAAAAAAAAAACTGATATAATTTACAACCACAATAAATCCCACAGTAACTGAACCATCATTAACTCACACATGACATTTAAAGTCACAGCTTCAGAGTATTTCTCTCCATGTTTATTACTGGACTTGCACTTGTATTCTCCACTGTGGTCAGAACTGATGTTTGAGATGCTGTAGATTCTTCCAGATCCTACAAAAGTTTTTCCTTTAAACCAACTCATTTCTGCAGGAGGGTTTGAATCACTGCTGCAGATCAGAGTCACTGAATCTCCCTCCACTATTACACCAGATGGACTGATGGACACTGAGACATTCTTTGGTGGATCTAAAAAGGACAAGAAATGAAATGTCACAATAAATATAAGAAAATTATGAATTTGGAAATTTGAACAATGTACAGTAAAAATGGTCATTAACTCACACATAACATTTAAAGTCACAGCAGAGTATTTCTCTCCATGTTTATTTCTGGACTTGCACTTGTATTCTCCACTGTGATTAGAGCTGATCTTTGAGATGCTGTAGATTCTTCCAGATCCTACAGTCGTTCTTCCTTTAAACCAGCTGATTTCTGCAGGAGGGTTTTGAAT